>NW_025765299.1:0-204657 GCF_003918875.1 Haliotis rubra | reverse complement strand
TTGTTTTCTTCCGTTCAGTTACATTTATTCTTCTTCATACAAGAAAATACATCAGATTTCATTTAACTCTCAGAGTCGGCTTTTTTTTGAGTGAAATCCAATGTCAACTTGGAGATGTCTACTAACAACAATTCTCATTGGAAAATTAGCCTGGTGTCAACCATTCATGTTTTGCCTTATTTCATACCTTTCGAAACTGCTTGAGATGGAGTCAAAATTACGATATTGTTGATAAACCTCACACCAAAGTACCAACTTTCACAACTTTAAGAACCCATGAAAATCACAGGTTAAAATTGATTTTTAGTAACCTATGTTTGTAAGAAGAGTATGAAATCGAATCAGGCAGTTAGGCTCTTCCGCTGACTTGGTGGACACACATGTAATCATTATCCCAATCACTGCTATCACTGGATTGTCCTGTCTAGGCTGGATTATTTAAGGACCGTCCCCTTATAGCTGGAATTTTGCTGGCGTGGCGTAAACAACAAACCAACCAAAACTTTAGGTGTGAAGACATATGGTTTAAAATCACTGACTTTTCTTTGGCTGGGCATTCGCAGCATCCACTAAAACCAGGGATAGGCTACTGCTTCAAACACTCCCCATTAGCTCTATCTAGTAAATCCCTCTTATGCAAGAAAAATTCAAAAGGTGTTAAAGATGCACTGACAAAGCGATGTGCAGGAATGAACATGTAGCTGCTAGTATAAGTCTGGAAAAATGTGACCCGTGAAGGTCTGGGTTAGAACTGATCTTCAGTAACCCATGTTTGTCGAATCTGCGAGGCAACTAACGGGATCGGTGGTCAGGCTACGCTGGCTTGGTTGACACATGTCATTGTATCCCAGTTGCACAGATCGATGCTCATACTGTTGATCACTGGATTGTCTGGTCCAGACTTGATTATTTACAGACCCGCCATATAGCTGGAATATTGCTGGAGTGTCCTGTAAGCTAAACTCACTCACCCACTCACTCACTCAGGAACAATGCTAGATTGATACTGCCACAGAGACAACCATAGTCTAAAATGGAACACAGACCTCACTGACAAGTACCATCTTTTACAGTGTTAGAAACCTTTCAAAATTTCCCACTATACCACAGTGAGTGGACAATAATTAGTGGTCCTGTCTGGCCACTTCACTGGTCCAAAATAACATTAAGATAGATTTACCTAACTTCGACTTGCGGTATTCCTTTATTTGAATCTTTGTTAAAATATCACGATCTCACTTTCTAATTCAAAGACAATTTTAATTATTTGATGGGAAAAATTCACTGGCCACCTGGACCACCTGCAAACTTATCATTTAGCTGTCCTGATGAATTTTTACTAGTCAGGGACCACAGGACCAAATGTAATTTCGCGACCCTGCTTTTACACATATAGGTATGAGAACCGTGATGAAACAGACTTTCTGCTCTTTAGAACAAACTTGCTATCCACTGGACCACGGACACTTTTAAAACTTTTTCTAAAATGTCTAGAAATTGAATCATTTGGCAAAATCTAGCTAGGTTTGCCTGGCCTATAATTCTTTCCTCTTGCTAGGAGATGATTTCTCCTAAGATACTCCTAGGCCAAATCTTAAGAGATAGCATCAAAATGAGGTCATATATATGATGCACCTGGCCTTATCATCCATACTGCATATCCTGACCATGTTGAACACCAGTGCTTGGCACCGTCCATTAGACCATGGGGTTATACTCATGCAGATGGTCTGTGAACATGTGGACACTGTTTCAACAGTGGGGTAAACTTGGGGTGAAACGGTATAAAGCTGAATTAGGTTTGGCTCTTGTTGTCAATTTTCTGCATTATGATGATATCTCACATACCGAAACGGACCAGGCCGAACCGAACCAAAGGAAAATACTGCAATACGTGCCGTGCATCACGTAAGAACGCGTACCGTTTCACCCCTACCAAATTCCAACGTAAATCCTTACCTGTAAGCTGTCACAGTAGTAGGCTGCAATCTGTAACAAAACAAGCAAATATGAAACCAATGTTCAGAACAGGTCTCAAGGTTACCTTCCACGCCATTCAGAATTTACTCTCAAGTTATCATTCACATTGGATAATGATTAGGGCTGGCTAAAAAGATCAATAACTGGAGATATTGTTGATGGGAAAAATTAATAATGATTTCAATATGAAAAGTGTGTCATCGATAATATTGAACTTAAAAGTTAAACTAGGGTATTAAATAATGTTCTCATTTACTCAGACAATGCAAAAGATTAGGTCTTGATTCATGGGCTGCTTTTAAATAATGGTCAGGAAGGTATTTTCTTAATAATCCAAGCCTAAATATGTCACCACTCACCATAGATTTGAAATATGTGAAATATGTTGATTTCTTTCAGATATTTTTGCTCAAAGTTACTTTTCAATATTTATCGATAATCAATTGATATAATAACGACATTTGTAATGCACTAAATTCCAAATCCCAGAGGGCACACTCAAAGCTAACAATCTGATTATTATTACCTTGGATAACACAAGCTGCCTGTGAGGCTAGACAGTTAATAGTCACATGACTTATCCCACGAGGTACCCATTTTCTGTTGGGTGAGCGGTTACCCGATGACTGATCTCTATGATTTATATCGATAGCCAGCCCTAGTAAATTGAGATTACTAAACGAGTGTCTGTCAGATACCATTTATCTTCTAGAGTTGTTTCAAAACATATTTAACGAGCAAAAAGTCAGTTAAATTAGTTTTGAAACAACAACTTGTAAGATAAGTGGTATCTGACAGACACTGTAGGTACAGTAATCTGTTTCTTACACACCATTAAATCGCACCATTTGATGGTTGATTAGATTCATATTTCATATTTTCTCATCACAGCTGGCAATAATACACAACACAACGTTTATGAATGAGTGACGCCCTTGGCTTCCTAATCACTACTCATCCCCATGGTGGGGAGTGGGGTAACCAGTGGTTAAAGCGTTGGCTCGTCCAGCCCGAAGACCCGGTTCGAATTCCCACATGGGTACAATTTGTGAAGCCCATTTCTGGTGTCCGCCATGTGATGTTGCTGGAATATTGCTGCGGCGTAAAACCAAAATTCAGTCATTCCCATGGTGACCCCTCCACAAAAAGTTTCTGCCACCTCTTAGCATCATGAGGCAATAGTGATAATAATAACTAACTAGATAAGATCACGGAAAATGAATTTAACCCTCTAAAATGATGATGTTACCATGCAAATGTGGATGATTTTAATTCTTTCAAAGTAAAATATTTGAGTGTGTGATGTCATTGTTATTACTTGGTGGTTGTCGTCATCAGAAGATTGTTTTGGATATGTGCACATTGGGGATCTGTACTTGTGTACCAGTTTACGTTCATAGTTCTCCCATCAACCAGAGCCAAAACTTTTGAGTGTGTGTATTTAGGTGCACCCAGTGTGCTTGAATGTGACATTGCTGAGGTTACGTTCACTATCAATGGGGACTACTCTTCTTTGCCAAATCCTTCGTTTTCCCGAACCAGAAACTGCCACTTGGAATGTAATGGAATTTCACGGAGTTTTCAGTATGAAATGTGAGTTGATAACATCCTGTATGTTATCAAGACATAAAATTGCATTATCATCGTCGGGAGGAATATCTTGAGCAATGGCGTATGTGTAGATCAACTGTTCCTGTACATGTTCAAATAGAAAGGATGTGTACGCCATTTTCACTCATGAAGCCTTGCCAAAACCTTCCATGTCGCATGGTACATTGTTTCAACGAGGTGTGTTTTGGTTCTGATTGTCATGAGTGAATTTGATAACATTGGAATCACATAGTATCTCGGAGCTGGAAGTGGGTCTTCATCATGTGTATCAGTGAAAAATGTCATCTTCATCAATGCATCAAAGAAACAACGAGGCAAATCGATCTCACAATGGCCAGGCACTGACCTTATCGTGTCTTGTGTTTTTGCAAGACGACACATGACACTTGTCGCATCTCTCCAATAAAAGTACCAATGTTGTACATTTTGAATATACTGAAGGAATCCAAGGCTTTATCTCTAACAGTGATTTTCACATAATTGTTTACACAGGTATCACTGATTGTTCGAGCCATTTTGAATTCATGACTAGAAATCAAAAGTTTTAATAAAAGGATGAGAAAATAAATACATTAGAGTTATATTTATTCTACTTGTGACTCATTGTATAAATACCTGTTCATGTTGCAATCGCGAAAATAACAGGTAGGTGTAGAGGGGTATTTTTTGCAAGAGTAACAGTTCCATTGAAGCACGAGTAACTTATCAATGAATCAGGAAAGTAGTCCGTCATAACCTGACCCTAGGTCATCACCATGGAGTAGCCAATCACGGGGATTAGATATCGATCTCACACATATGTGTGATACCAGTGTTCTCACATGGGTTTCTCACCCACAGGTGTGTAAGAATGATAATTATCACATCAGTTCAGCTAATGCCACAAGTGTGTAACATGTTGCATAAACTCACAACAATAATGTTCTATTGATTATGTACTGCAGTAAAGTTTGTGATACCAGGGATTTACAGGACCCGAATTCCTGCCCTATACACATGAAATTGACGATGGATGCAACAAAATTTATTAGCATGTCTACAGGGACTCAGAAAAAGTCCAATACGTTTTGTAAATTTTCCAATCAAGTGACGATAAGTTATCACTGAGTTTGCTACTAGCTGGGTTATGGTATTATTTGCAATTTAATTACTAACAATGTGATGATCATGATACACAATACAATAACAGTATTAATAATAATATTTAAGTGTCTGGGACCCCCATATTTGTATGCAACTCAACATGCTCAAACAATGTACCCATGTGGGGAATCGAACCCAGGTCTTTGGCGTGAAAGGGAACGCTTTAACCACTAGGCAACCCCATTGCCCCTTTTCCGCCATACCCGTGAAGATCCAGGTTTGAATTGGTCTTCAGTAACCCATGCTTGTCGTAAGAGGCGACTTATGGATCGGGTGGTCAGGCTCGCTGACTTGGTTGACATATGTCATCGGTTCCCATTTGCGCAGATCGATGCTCATGCTGTTGATCACTGGATTGTCTGGTCCAGACTTGATTAGTTAGCAGGGTCCTGTAATACTAGCAATGCTACGACTGTCTTAATTCCTAAAATTCATCCCAGACCTACGATAGTCGTAGCTCTACAATTAGCTCAATTTGTATTCTTTGAATTATTATCAGTGTATTTCTATTGTGTTTTTGCTCAGTTCAATGTAAAAACAAAATGGAATGAATCATTAGACTTGCCACCCTGAGTGCCTCCACCATTGTTACCCGCCATGACCATTTACAGGATTACTATTACTGGCTTCACAAAACTATATGTCAGACTTAAGGTTTTAAAGGTCAGATGGGACAAACAGGTCCTGGGTACTAATACAAGGCAAATAATCACGGCTACAGTGTGTAAATAGTACTTAAACGACTCCCATTGAAAACCCCTCCGATTACCTGTGACAAGTAGAAACTGTGTCTCTGGCCCCATAATAAATCAACACCAAGTCAATAGGTAAGGTTTATATCATATTTGGTTCACAACTTATTTCATGAAAAATATTGGTTAGGGGTGAAAAGTAGACTCAAGAAAATTAGAAAAAGTAGAAAAAAAATCTGGATTTTCTGGACCTTTGTTGATTCTTGTAAGACATGCAATTTAAGGCTGTGCAAATAAATGTCCTTACTTGATTAACATAATGTCTTTACTTTCAGCAACCTGTAAATAATCGAGTTTAGACCAGTCAATCCAGTGATCAATAGCATGAGCATCGATCTAATTGTGTCAGTGAGACTGACCCCCGGGTTGCTGAAGACCAATTGATGGGTTCACAGGTACTGAGAATTCACCCTAATTTCCTGATTGGCTGTTTGTTTTATTAGAAAATTTACCCCAAGAAATAGTGATTATTAACTGAGAATGTTACAAAATTGTACCTATCACATATTTGACAAAAGATGCAAGCCTTTTGTGACCTGTGACTATGTCGTCAAAACCGGTTTGTGATGATCATACATGCGTCGGTGGGGGGTTTGCATATCTTTTGGAATGGAATATTCTTCACCAAAATATTATTGTAATTGTTTAACAATTCCATGTGATGGAATATTTCTATGGCAAACAACCAACACAAAAAACAATGTTGATCTTGCATACTGAATGTTCTTGAAAGCGACTGCAAATATATATTCTTTAAACAAAGTAGGGGAACTTAATATTTCATTTACAATTGCAAAAATTGGGAGATATGTCGGAGTAAATCAATGTTAATTTGTTGATAATGAATGTTTTGAGAGTGAATCACTACTTGCACTTCCTTATGACCATAGTTGTTTGTACAGTTATTGCTCTTGAAAGATGATTGGTGTATGACGTGAAATTTGCATGCGTACATTTTTCATTTTCAGACAAAAGAACATGGCTAGAAACAAACACTGACTGACTGACTGACTGAGTTTTGGTTTTACGCCGCTTTTAGCAATATTCCAGCAACATCACGGCGGGGGACACCAGAAATGGGCTTCACACATTGTACCCATGTGGGGATTCGAACCCGGGTCTTCGCCGTGACGAGCCAACGCTTTAACCACTAGGCTACCCCACCGCCCAGAAACAAACACTAACAACTGTGGGATGCAAGATGATTGTCAAAATTAATGGTCTACAAATTTATATAGACCATCTTGATAACTGTCAAAATCAAGAATGATGCTCCATGCACGTGTTTGGGGCAACTGCATGGGGCACTTGTTTAAGGGGGTGGTAAACAGAAATGGTGGTGTGTTCATAAGATTCTTATCCAAATTGAAAATTCGGGTTCCCTTACTGTTTTTTTTTTTAAGAGCATATATAAGAGGGACACAGCGCTTCTTCACTTGTACCTTGTCAAGGTCTAACAACCCCAAAGGATTTTTGGCTGTTAATATGTCACACTCATACGACTAAGTACCTGATTCACCAACTTAGCATTTGGTTGTAGCAAAGATGTGTTGAATAGTTTTGACAAAGCAAACTAATGGAACACAAGTATAACGGATTGTGTTCCACAGGAGATATTGCTTGTGTAAGATCAAACAATATCAACTACGAGATATCGTTTTGACAGTAGATTTTGTACAATGCCCTAAAGTAGTAGACAGAGTGAGGCTTCTGGATCAGGGTAATCTAAGGCTTCATTTAATAGATAAAGCCTTAGTTGGACCCTTCCCATTACCCTCTACTACAGAGCTTTATTTCATAAAATAAGACTTTTTCAAGCAAAAATGTCCCAATTCCCAAAGAAATGTATTCCCCAAGGGGAATTGTGTCTCTCATATCACACGAAACGGTGGGATACGAACTGCTTGCGCAGACTATATATAATGGGTCGACTGAGCTACCGCGGACTTAGCTGAAGTAGGTCAGTTTAACGGGTAGATCATACGCACCCACGCATCACGTGACACGTTGTCTGGAATCAATAATTCCTGTCTGCCTAGCCCATCCTCAAGTAGTTCGTTTTATCTATATCCATGTGCCGCTATGACACTATGTCACGTTGACCTCGACGAAACAGTTTAACGTGAATCGCCTAGGATCTCTTTGGTGTTGGTAATGAAAGCTTGCTGGGCTTTTCGTACCCCCTGTTCTATGTACTTTTTTTTCTCGTCTTCGCTGATAGCAGCAGACTTACGAGACTTGGACCGGATATCTTGTTTCATTTCGTTATATTTTGCGAGTTCAGAGAGGACTAAACGAAACTCCTCCTCCGAGATTTTGTTATCAGTGAGTGCCGTGGAAATAAGATCGCTTATGGTGTTAAGCTTTGCTTCAGCCAGAACCCTGATCTCATCATGCTTCAATGCCTTACGTTGCAGTCTGCGAGAAACAAACTTAAACATCAATCCAACCAACCCTGACACCCCCGCTGTTATTTCGATGCCTAGCACTATGGGTGCGGCTACGATGGTGGTCAACAACCCCACACCTACTGCCCCTAACCCCATACTGGTAGCCATAAGGGTGGTATCAACCCCATCCACAGCATTGAAAGCTCTATGGTACTTCTTGTACAATGCTGCCCGTGTAATGTCGCGGTCTTGTTGTAGTTGGCGTTTCGTCCACATAACTGCCTCAAAGCGAAACCGATCTGGGTTTCTAAGGTCTTCGCTACTTCCTCTACGACTGGGTACAGTCCCATCCTATAATATATATTACAAAAGATATTTTAATTGAGCATCACTTAATAGTTGGCCAGCGTGCCTGAGGCTTATAAAACTTAGATTCTCGTGATGTGTAGATACGGAAGGGTCAATAGGTAACTTTTGGTCTATCTCAACATCATAGCAGTTTATTATGGGGGTAGTAATCCCTGTTGGGAGTCCCCAATCGTATCACCGAATATGCAAGATAAAAACCTGATGTTAAGGGGCCATTACCCCAACGTATTGTTACACCAGGTAAAAGTTCCAAGTTTGGGGATGGGTCAAAGGTCATCCAAATCAAACTTATCCTTGTAACCGACTTCTACGATGAGTGTGGAGTTTGTTTCCATACCCTAACCCCTATTATGGAATGATGGTGGTGGGTGGCTATTAACTGAGACTTCCTGGCTGAAATTAACAGGGTGTCCCTAGGCCAATATTCAGAGTTAGAAACTATCATCCTTTCAGTTGGAATGAAAGAGCGTGAGCAAGGTACCGTTGTTCCTAATTTCAGAACATAACCATCTTTGTCTAGTGAGATATAAGGTCGCGGTGGTGGTCACGTTGATCACCCATTTAGGTTCTTTTAAGACTGCCAGGTTCTGCATTATGTACACACCGTTGTTAAATAATAGGACGTGTATGAGGTGTTGTTATGACCAGGCTTATCAAATCCCTCCGTGTCCCCTAGATGGTTAAGCGTAGTGTTGGGGTGAAGCCAAGACATTGTTATAATACTATTACGCGAGATAATTTCCAACTAGTGTTCTGGTACTAATTCAGGGATATAGCTCAATCCCATAATATATTTTAATTGGGTTTCATTTAACCTTCGATTAATGTACTTAAAGCCGATAATACTTAGATTAACGTCGTGTAAAAGCGGGGTCTTAGCTCGTCCATTAAGGCGAACCCCATCAAGGGTTGGTACAGGGGTCGTTTCCGATACCTTAATAATACAACAGCGTTGGTTATTACACCTGGCTTCCCAACCTATCAGCATATCATCTATAATTTTAATATACCTTCTAGTCAAACTTATATCCCGAGATAGGCGTCTATGAGGAATGTGAAGTTTTCATCGCGACATTTCTAAAGACCTCTTGGTAATCGAGTAATTTGATCTCTGTCTTGACCGTCCCACTGGAAGCTAACATGTTGCCGAGTGGTCTGGTATTGGTATGACTTGTACACTAGATTCGAGACGAGCGATCCTATAATCATACCGTTGTTCCTAATCTCGGAGATAGTATTCTTTTGTTTCAGGGGAGATATAAAAGTGAGGTGAGGTTAAGTTGACTAACCATTCAGGCTCTTTAAAATCTGATAACGACACCCGCCTATACCGCGTTGTCTTTCAAGTGCAGGATGTATAAGGTGTCTTCCTCACCAGGCTGATCGAATCCCTCCGTGTCCCCTAAGTTACGTTAATCGTAGTGTTGGGGCCCGAATCCAAGACATTGCTATATTATTGCGAGATAATTTCCAACTGGTTTTCTGATAATAGTTCAGGGTGCACTTCACCCCATGAAGTGTATGTTGTCAGGTAGGAATATCTTGGTTAGTGATATAGTGTCTTCCACGACCACGGTGACACCCTGCAGACTGGTTTTGGAGTCGACACCCACCCGCCGCGTAAGCGTTGCAAGCGTGATACTGTTGTTGTTTCCCCACGGAGTTTGACCCCCTTCCGATCTCTACATTATCCAGCGATGGTTCCCCTAGGTAGACTTGGATGATCAGTGTTGAGTTAGCCGGTAGACTCTCTCAGGATCCTGACCACACCTTCAATTCAGACACCAACTGCAATGTCACGTTTTGCATCCCAGCTTTACTTTCGATAGCATGTGGGCTGCCATACTGGCGAAGTGGGCTGATGACTTCGCTTCGTCTCTGAGTCGGGATGTAAGCCACGAGCAGGGTTCGTTGTTCCGCGACTTTGTTTAGGTGGTTGTCTTTGTTATCCGTAAACACGTAGGGGCGAGTCTAATATTGAGAAACCAGTCGACTTTATCCGGTAATAACACCCACTTGTCATCATCGGTGAAAGCAGGTATATGGTTTGTTTGGGCGACGGTAGTGCTCTCAACATCGGTTAAGTCGAACAGTTTGCCCCGATATGGGTATATCATCCAGTTATCATCCCGGTGGTGACAAGGGTGTACTTAGTGTTGACTGCGCTCTTGAGGTATCTACTATATCGCAGGTTGCTAGTACCACGGAAACTTCAGCAGCGTTTGTAAATGCTGTTTTAAGTTGCAAAGGCGTACACTTTACCATCTACTCGAGTCGATGAATCCGGCGTGTGTCCCGAGATCGAGATCCCCACATTGGTGCATTTTTCAACTTCATTCCGGGACCTTGTCGCTGGTCATTTTATGTGCAGCGTTACGCTGAGGTATCCTATATTCACGAGATTATGATTTATATCTAACACCGATATTATCAGCTCAGGGATATTGCCCTGGGTTAACCTCTTATATTGCCACGTTGAAGCGACTTCGGTTCTGCCGTGTCGTTGTATTTCTCCGTTTTCACCGGTGCGGCTCTCAATATAGTGGAAGGGTGACCTCCTTGAATATTGTCCGTTATTGCTAACCTGGTTGAGATGAATGCACAGCTTCGATGCGGTACTAAATTCGGGTAACTTAGTGCCTGTGACTGTAGTCGTTGGTTTTATCTCTTCAGGCTGCATACGAGTGTCCTCGCCAGTGGTCGACCGAGCCTCAAGGAGTTTCTTCCGTTGTTGATTAACACCACTGTACCGTTTGAGTCGTTCATCTTGAGTTAGGCTCCCAATGGTTTGAATACCTGCATTAAAGCTTAGAGCACACGCTGTAGTAACCATCAATTATCTTGTTGCTAAGCGCCACCCTACGAACAGTTTATTGTTGCTAGCGTTGATGTTAGTCCATCGCGGTAGGTAGGTTATATCGCACAGTGCTATTCGAGTTGACCCGACGTGTTATCGATCGGCGTCGTCAGCTGAGCGGCCTCGCCGCTCGTTATTCCTGGAAGTGTTATGTACATGTTATATAAACTCATTATATAATAGTTTTAAAACATGAAGATCGTGGTGCGCTGATGGATTGTATTTCGACGCCAGTTCATAGATGTGTTCGATAAATTATAAGTTTTCGGTGACTAACGTTAAGACAGTGCACTTGGTTCAACAACCGATGCAGTTCTGGCAGAATCAACTCAACTTAGCCGTGTGAAGTGCGCTACAACGGGGTGTGGTGTATCCGACATTCGGCGTGGACCGCTGAGTCAGTCTGTGTTCCGTTTCACGTGTACTACCAGGTCAGGCGTATCCTCAAAGAGATCAGCCCCGCTCTCACAGGAAAAAGCGTGGAATGCAGTAAACAACCAATGCGATAGAAGCGGGCCTCTGACGTATTTGCAAAGAATTGAATCGACACTAAAGCGGATTGGCGTTTGCGGGACCGAACCACGGATTAGGTATTCCTATCGTTCACAACATGCCTCGTGGAAGCCAGCGAAAGTTGAAAGAATGGGGTGGTGAAGCGTTATCACGAATGCTTACGTCACAACAAGCGAAAGTGGGATGACCGTTATATGGCATTCGACGACAGCAAGGATTACCGAGTTTGGAGGTTCGAGCAGGGGTGATTGGAAAAATTCATGTTGGAATCGAAAGGGTATACTGCGTTGCGGCACGAGCGGCTTGAATGACGATCGAGCGATGCGTGTGCGGGCACTGTTGGGTCGCAGACGCAAAGCGCAGCGTTCAAATATCCTAGGCAAAGGGACTGCTTCGGCGGCGGCTCAGAAACAGTTAAGTTGTCAATGTTGAGGATGCTATCAATGCTCCAGTTGATCTCCGAGTGCCATCAAAGCGCTACCAAGGCGTGTTGGAATATGCCAGGTCGAAAATTCGACTCGTGTTCGACGTGGGACTGTACATATGGCTCGGCGATATGCAACTGAGAGTAAAAAAAGTGGTGGGCTACAACAACGAAATAATTGTAGCCACGGCGGTCAAAAGTTGGGCGTCAACCTCGATGTCAATGTCCCCGTCCACCACCCACGACCGGTGAAGCGGGTATAGTGAAACCATCCCGGAACCTAGGGTTCAACACACACCTACAGTCCCAGTCTGCACCACTGTGGGTTCACAGCACATCGATCGTTAAAACAGCCATGGTGGTTGGTGGGGTGGCTTTGGGGCTCATTTGGTTAAAATTCCTTAGCCTTCATTACGCAAACCAGCTACTGCGGCGATGGCTGCCCACAGGTTTTGACTGAGCCACGTAGCAGTTTAGCTAAAACACTCAGCAACCACGCGAGGCGATGCTACCCAGGATGCCGGGCAGGGCCGACTGCCTTACCAGCCAGTTTAGCCGAGAGTTTCCCCTAGTTTTTAATCCACTCTTTGACACCACCTGTGCCACCACCGCCACCACTTGGGGGTGTGGGGTACCACTCAGTGACACCACCAGGGTTGATATGATGAAGCCCAGTGCAGTCAAAATGCTGGCGATGGTGATGCCTTGTTCACGGAACAGGATTCGGATCCTGTCAGCTAAGCGTGGTGTCTTCATTTAGGACTTCGATCGATGGTTTCCATTACTCTACTGATCTGAGATCGGAGGGCTTCCGGTTGAGGAAGCGGACTCCAACCGAGTCCGTCTCTCGTCTTCCAAGTTTTTATTCTCTCCTCGATCGGCGTTTCATATCATCGTCTTCAGTTTCGTGAGTTTTATTTTCTCCATGGCGATGCGTCGCTCATCGACTTCGTTCAGTTTACCCATGTTGTTAGCGAGTTCTCCGTACACATGTTTCCAAGGCTTGTCGTCTAGGCCTCGCGAAGTTCTCTCAGAGGAAATTGAGACCGGCAAGGGTTTGTCATGATCATGTAGCCAATATTTTTCGATACTGTCTGGCGTTTCTTTAGCGTTCCTAGTATTGGCTCTGGCTGCTTGCAGATCTTGGGCGGTCTTAGGAGGAAGTTTAGGTCGCTAGCGCCCATCGTAATCCACGAAAGCCTAGTTCATCACGGATAAAGTTACTACCATGGCGACTGGTGAGTGTTGATAAGGCAAAGCGGTTCTCTCGTGCTTATTCATGAGATCGATCTCGGGTAAGCCTTCAATCATAGCGTGCCCTTATTATCGACTGTAAACTTGGAATAGTCCCTCCCCAGCGGTTTGATGTCTTCTCTATTTTCAACTGCGTTGTAATAATCGTTGACAGTTGGCTGTATGCGAGTTCACCACTTAATGAGGATGAAACATCATCCTGGGCACTATTATCCCACATATCCTCCATAGGGATATACTCGGCCATTATTTAGTATTAAAACTTATATATTTCATTTATATAACAATATGCGGTAGAAAACTAGATCCTTTCAGAAGATCGAGAGAGCCACTAGGTGTCAAAGCCGTCGTCAGTCGGTGACCATCACCAACAATCCCAGCAAGATAGACCAGAATCAAAAGCGCTGCTGGTTAGATTTCCAAACCTTAGGCGCGAATGACCTCATTGTACCAGGCACTGTTCGACTGGCGTTCAACATCCGTTGACCTCCGACAGCGACAAACGCGAGCTAGTGCGGGAGCGTGGAAGTCGAGCTATCATCAAGAAAACGACCATCAAGATCACCCGGTAGCGAGGTGCTGAGTATCGGCGATAGCGGCGTCTTTCACTGCTACAAGGACCTCTGGAAGCGAGGAGAGAGCGCGTCAATGGCGTGTACCAAGGTATCAGTAAATCGACCAGATCGGCGCGTGGGTATGCCTTCACGGCAGACCAGTTAGATAAGCTATCAGGCGGGTGAAAAGGCCATCGCTCAAGCGTCACGGGAACCGGTTCTGCGTGCCATTTCGACTTGAGTTGCTCCGCGGAACACGCGCCCGTTTTACCAAGCGCAGCTGGGTGATAGGCTTGAATCTGAGCTCCGCGTTTAATGACTACAGTAAAGTAGTGCGTGCGTCGCACGAGCGGTGATGAGGCCAGTTACGCCATAGACAACATCTCTCTGAGTTCGACATGGTCACTAACCCGGAGCTGGCAAGGCAGGTTGAAACCAGTACTTTCGGGTAATGTAGCCATCCTGTATACGATCGTATACTGAGGCATAGATCCATCGATGCGGGATAAGAGCGACACTGTGTGGAATATCAACCTGAGCGTGCGGCCGCGATCGATGAAAGGCATCCTGGTAGTTCCTGTGGAGGATTACGAGCCGTTCGGAGGGACAGCGAGTTTTTCAACCCAGAGATCGAAAAGGTGGAAGTGACCATCGGTGCCCAACCAGCTGTTTAGTCATGGTATGCGTCGCGTTACCAGCAGTGGGATGAGATAAAAAGCTGCCGAGCAAACATCCATATATAGCCAAAGACCTGGACCTATCCTCCGTTACAAATCGGTGAATACTTAACTAACAAGTGCAGCTGTGGTTGGACATGCGATCCACGGATGGCGATAAACTGCTGCGGTAGCGGCCGTGAGAATAGACAATGGTAGCGAAGGAATTACTATCCAGATTACTAAGAAGGCTCAACCCGCTGGCAAGTTGAAATTATATCTATGCGTTAATTATGGATGGCGCGAACTTAATATAGACAATGGGAGATTAAATTTGCAAGCCATTTACTGATTTGCCCTGCTGACCCACACTGCGCCATAGTGTCTTGCGGGCAGACTGGCTGTGGGAAGACCGTTTTCGTGTTGGATATGTTGGAGGGTACTACAGGGATGTGTTCGACCACATCGTTATCATGTGTCCTACTCTGAGCATGAATAAAAGCGTTACCGGAAAGACCTTGGGTTATGGCCGGACCCTGGCGTTACACAGAGTCGATCCGGGCCACGTCTACAGGACTGGTTAAAAGCTTACCATATGAAATTTAAAGGGTCGGCGTTGTTCATACTGGGCGACTGCAGCTATCGCCGAGATAACAAAAAGAGAGATATGCTATCGTACCTGGCATTTTTTCAGGCCGACCGCATAAAGCACAGCGTCTGGGTGCTAACGCAGAAGTTCAACTTCGGTGTTGAAAGACCTCCGAGCAGGCGCGATGGGTGGCCTTATTTCACTGCAAGGACAGGGATTCGTTGAAGAGTGTTTGAGAGAACGATGTGATGAGCAAATTAGAAGCGAGGAGCGGGTGAAGAAACAGCTAGCTGAAACTAAACACGCTAAGCTCGTGCTCAAGACAGACCAACCAGTAGCCTATAGTGTGTTTTAGCTTAGCAATGCTTAGCAATGCTTAGTAAATTTTTAACAATGCTTAGCAAAAGCTTAGCAATGCTTAGTATAAATACTTAGCATTTAGTTATAGTTATGGTATTTGAAGTGCTGCGTCGTGTGCAACTTAACTTTCATTTCTCTGTGTTTAAACTTATATGGTATATTATATTGTTAAAACTAAAACTTACTTATCATATTATAGGATGGAGTGTGAGGAGTTGCTAGAGCAACTGTTGGTACCCAAATACAGGTGGATGATGATAGCGAGAGAAACTGGTGGCGTTGGCTGTTGGTGGCAAAGCCAAACATTACTTTAGGAGTACACTCGGGATAAAATTCACAAAATGTCAGCCCGAAGAAATCGATAAACTGTGCGCTAAATCTGAGACTAGACTAGGTGCAGAGATGACAAAGACAATAGGATCGGCTATGACCCAGATATACACTGGTATTGCGTCATACTTCCTTCCCATCCCGGGACGTCGACTTTACCTGTGGGAAGACTTAGAGAAAGACCCTTTTATCGAACACGCCTTGAGCTCTATCAGCTGCGAGCTGTACCATAAATCACGGTATGTTGTTAGCCCGGTGGCCGGCGATTATCACGACAAAGCATTGTCAATTTGAGAGGAAAAATAATAATAATAGTATAGATGGATGCTGCACAGGAGACCCCCAAGGAGGAGACCCTTCAGAGGAGACCCCACCCCAACTGGAGGAGACCCCCTCACAGGTGACTGTGAACCCTCCCACAGTCACCAGACAGAAGAATCCTAAGAGAGTAGCTGCCGGTAAAAAGCGGTGGTGTAACCAACATAAAATTATCAGGGTGACTCACCGGGCGACTCTTGTTGGTTGTATGCGCAACTGCTGCGTGGCTATCTGCATGGGTTATATACACGCGACACAGGGATCTCAGGGAGGAACCCCCACAATTAGAGGTCAACCCGCATATCATGTTATAATTTAATATATTTATATCATATACATAATGTCTGAGGGGAAGCGTTAAGTCAACGAGCGCATACCACGCCACCGTGGTCGCCAGTCTAGCCGTGGGATGCGCTTCGGTTGACCAAAATGGTGCTTAAACAACCGACTATCAAGCTAGATTTCAACCTGCAGGATATGGGTATGCTAATAATGAACCTTGGTATGGCGATGGCCACAAAGACA
Source organism: Haliotis rubra (assembly GCF_003918875.1). Lineage (NCBI taxonomy): Eukaryota > Metazoa > Mollusca > Gastropoda > Lepetellida > Haliotidae > Haliotis > Haliotis rubra. The sequence continues at coordinate 188,032 of NW_025765299.1, read as the reverse complement.
TCCTAGTAAAACAAGGAATAATTCCTGAAGATATTATGAAATAAATATAAGGATGGCTCACGATTGCTATGATGGTCGGTGGTGCGTTAGTGAATGCCCTGGCATTTTCGGGGAGTAATTTCCTCTTTTCTAACTTCACGAGAGAGTCACACGCGGCTGAAATACAGGCGGAGAGGAAGCGTACGATCTCGCTATTGAGAACTTACAAATAGCACAGGCCGAGTGCGCTAAACAACGCCTCCAGCGGATCGATTACATTAACGAACAACTCAGGCGTGAAAACCATGCCGTTCAAACATTCCACGATGTCGACGACGCGCAGCGAGACAATACTACTTATTAACTGGTAAGCGATTGGAGCCACTACAGAAGCCAACACTTTCGCTCAGTACTACACACCATCCAAGGGACAAATGGACCGTGAACTGACCTTCATAGCGCTGGGTATAGCGGCTGACTGCTTTGGTTGTGAAACAATTAGACTAATACACATATAAATATGTTAACATGTATAGATGTGAATACATACTTATGGGAAGACCGAGACCTGTGGTAGGGTATCGCGGTACTCATGGGTACTGTTATTCCCACATGGGAAGTCCCAACTACTTCGTGTTCTGTGTGTGGTATAGGAGTCAAAGGACACTATTGTTTATGTAAAGCTCCGCGGTGAGCGTAGTCAGACATCACCTCATCTACGAGAATAAAAGGCCTACATAAAAGAGCGTGGCGATTTCTCAAGATAGACCCCAATTAGAGATTATTACACACTTACGTATATAGATATGTTTGTGGAACTTGATCCCAGTGAAGACATCGAATCTCAGGTAAAAACATACTCAAAGATAAACTGAACTTCAGATTTCAGGTAATATTGAAAATGGTATGGATTAAAGATGGTGTTAAGTATACTCGTCCCTTAAGTATGTGTGGGACCATCACGACTCAACACCAGATAGATTGTTTTACAAGTATATCGGAATACCTGCTAAACTTCAAAAATACTATATCAAACAGTGTGAGCACTGGATCGAAACAACCCATCTAAAATAGTTCATTGGGGTGAGGAGAGGATATATAATTTTTTACATTTACGGCTGACCCAATTAGACATTAATTCCTTAGGTGTATGCGCAATTATGAATACTATACAGTTAAATGCGCACTGAGCGCTGTAGGTAAATATTTAAGAGGCTGGCGCTTGGCGTTGATAGGAATATAGATGTCTCAGATATTAAGCCCCTGATAGATGATAAAATAAAACAGGAACTAGCCAGTCTTGGAAGTATCAAATTTCAAATCACAATTAAAATGACACTTTCGAAAAGAGCGTGGGGATGTTACCGATACGTTCAGCCTTACTTCGAGGTGTACAAGAGGTCGTGACCCAGATAGAGACTATAAACACATCGATCGATACTAGTTTTCAGCAGATACAGGAACACCTAGAACGCTACACACACTTGGGATCCGGGTGGGCTGTAGATAAAATCGATATTGTCTATCTAGACATAGCTAACTACGTGCCGTTCAAAGGCGGGTCATACCTAGATTTGCCTCCCTACTATAAGAAAAAACATGCCATAGTCAACGTCAAGAATAGAGGAAACGATTGCTTGAGATTAGCTATCAGATCAGCCTTGTTTCCAGCTGACACTAATTCGAATAGGCCTTCTAGTTATCCCCAAGACGATGGACTCAACTGGGATGGTATAGATGAACCAACCACCATATCTCAGATCACTAAAGTAGAAAAACAGAATAATCTAGCTATAAATGTCTTTGGACACGAAGACGACACAACAATAATACACAGGCTCAGCTCGTTGGTGGGAAGCGTGTTATCAATATATTCATGATCCAGCGAGGTGAAAAGTATCACTACCGCGTGGATAAAACATTTCAATGCGGTTGTTGTGCGATCAGTCGAAACACAAGAGGAAAAACACTTTTGTATGCGATGTCTACACGGTTTCAGCCGAGCTGATTTATTAGAATCCCACCAGGAGTATTGTCAAGGTGTGGGACAGACGGCTATACGCATCGACATGCCCGAGGAAGGCGACAATATCCTAAAATTCTACAACCACAAGCACCAAATGTCCGTGCCTTATATTATATACGCCGACTTTGAAGCCTTGGTCAAACCAATTAAGGTTGTTGGGGATACTCCCACCACATACAAAACACAAGAGCATGAAGCATGTGGATTTGGATACATAGTAGATCCGTTGTGGCGGTGAAACGAAATCTCCGTGGTGTACAGGGGTCCTGGCGCGGTTGAAAGGTTTCTAAAGTGTTTGAAGGAGGAAGAAGAAATTATTAGGGAAAAGTTGCATAGAATCGGCTCCCATGCGTATGACCCGAGCCGACAGGTTAGCTCACTCCGTAGCATTAACTGTCACGTGTGTGACTCACCACTGAACGGTGATTGGGTGAGAGATCACTGTCACATAACCGGTAAGTATAGAAGCTCATAGCGAGTGTAACCTCAAGCTTAGAATCAACCCTAAGACAATAAACATTCCGTTGTCTTTCACAACTTGAGAGATGCGACTCTCACTTAATCATGCAGGCCATCGCGAAAATCGATGGTAATATAGCGATGCATTCCCAACAACATGGAGAAATATCTCTCTTTCAGCTTAGGCGGACTTAGGTTCATTGACTTCGTGTCAATTTCTATTGTCGTCATTAGCCAGCCTGATCAAAGCCAACGATACCTTCCCTATCACCGATCGATACACAGGCGCCGAGACTAGATCTCTGCTTATGAGGAAGGGTGTGTACCCTATGAATACATGGATAGTTGGACTAAGTTAGCGAGACCAGACTACCTCCCATCAGAGAATTTTACAGCAATCTGACCGACTCGGAAATATCCGAAGACGATTACTTCGTGCGCTATTAATGTATGGAATAAACTTGGTTGTAAAACCTGGGTGACTATCACGATCTGTACTTGAAGATGGATGTACTACTATTAGCCCGGCGTGTTTGAGACATTTAGACGGACATGTATCAAGCAGTATAAACTAGATCCAGCATGGTATTACACCAGCCCAGGTCTGTCGTGGGATGCCTTGCTTAAAAAGACCGGAGTTAAGTTGGAATTGCTTACAGATTATGACATGCACCTATTCATTGAGAAAGGCTTGCGAGGTGGGATCTCCATGGCAACCAAGCGATACGCGAAAGCAAATAATCAATACGTGAATGACTACGACCCTAGCAAACCAACCAATCACATTCTCTATCTCGACGCAAATAACCTGTACGGATGGGCCATGAGTCAGTATCTACCAACAGGGGGATTTAAATGGGTATCATCCGATTTCGATATTATGAGCATCGGCGGATTCGAACAAAGGTTATATCCTCGAGGTTGACTTGGAGTATCCCAAAGCATTACACGAATCACACAACAGCTATCCACTAGCTCCCGAACGTATGAGGGTTAATCCAGACTGGATGTCTGAATACCAACATAACTTGTTAGATAGGCGGGTGACGGTTGCTGCGAAAACTCGTGCCTAACTTAATGAATAAGACCAAGTACATAGTTCACTATCGCAACCTGCAGCTGTACCTGTCGTTGGGTATGAAACTGACCAAAATACACAGGGTGCTCGTGTTCGATCAGAGCCCCTGGATGGAGCCTTACATCAGAATGAACACGGACCTCCGAAAGCTGGCCACCAGTGACTTTGAGAAAAACTTGTATAAGCTCATGAACAACTCGGTATTCGGTAAGACGATGGAGAACCTGAGGAAACGCGTGGACGTGAAGCTGGTTCGGTCGAATGAGGAGGAAAAACTCAGGAAGCTGATCGCTAACCCTGCATTCAACCGTAGCAAGATATTCGATAACGACCTGGCTGCCATACACATGAAGAAAAGTCACATAATATTAAACCGGCCTGTTTACGTGGGGATGAGCATCCTCGATTTATCCAAACACCTGATGTATGATTTTTATTACAACGAGCTGAAGAAACAGTACGATGACAGGTGTGAAGTGCTGTACACTGACACGGATTCCCTGCTGATGGAGATTCGAACCGAGGACGTGTACGATGACATGAAAAAACACCTCGATTTGTACGACACCAGCGATTACCCCAAGGACCATGCCATACACAGCACGGTGAATAAAAAAGGTCCTAGGTAAGATGAAGGACGAGTGTGCTGGCACGCCCATAGCCGAGTACATAGGGTTGAGGCCTAAGATGTACTCCATACTGAAGGCCGACAATGGTGAAATCCGGAAAGCTAAGGGTGTTAAGAAGTACGTGGTGAAACAGCACATCAAACACGCCAGATTCAAGGAAGCTCTGTTCAAGACTCGTACCTTTAAACATAAAATGAACACACTTAGAAGTGATGGGCATAGGATATACGGGTTGACTATAAATAAAACATCATTATCCCCTATGGATACCAAACGTTGGATAGCCATTGATGGGATAAACACGTATGCGTATGGACATGAGAAAATTGAACCAAGAACATAGGTATAAATAAATGGTGACATGTCACGGAACCAGAAAAAATTTGAGGCTATTTACTACAGTCCGCGTGGATATTGGAAAGGAGCTAGCGCTGTAGATAAGCTATCTAAAATAACCCGAGTATCCCCGGAGGAGGTCAAAACATGGCTTGAAAAACAAGCACTTTGGCAGATATATTTACCACCACCACGCTATGTGCCTAGAAGGAAGTTCGGTATTAACATAACTAATAGTGTTCACCAAGCAGACCTACTATTTCTACCTCACGATAAAACCTACAAGTATGCCCTGACTATCGTGGATGTAGCCAGCCGGTATAAGGAAGCTGAACCATTGACCACGAAAGACTCGAATCAGGTGGCTCAAGCCATGGAACGCATATACAAACGCAGTCCGCTGACGTGGCCAACAGAGCTCCAAGTTGACCCTGGTCGGGAGTTCATGGGAGTTGTGTCTCAGTTGCTGACTAAGCACAAAGTACGAGTGAGGCGTGTACGGTTGGAGCCCATCGCAGTCAAGCTATAGTAGAGAGATTTAATAGGACTTTGTCTGAACGTTTATTCGGGTATCAATATGCGAGAGAAATGAGCAACCCGGAAAAACGATCGACTGAATGGGTCAAAAGGTTACCTAAGGTGGTGTCGGCAATCAATCATGAAGTTACTCGGCTCACTGGTAAGAAACCGGCAGACGCTATCAAATTAAAAACAGTGATGGCTGAACCGTCTGCTCCTTTGCGTGGGAAGGAGAAACAAATACCAGATAGATCCCTAGTTAGGTATCTTTACCAGCCAGGGGAACACGAAGGGGACACTCGGAAACGAGCTACTGACCCAATATGGTCAATCAAAACTTACAACATAGATAAAGTTGACATCAAAGCAGACGAGCCTACCTTGTACTACTTGATGGATGGGCCAGGGAGGGGGTTTGTAAGAGAAGAATTATTGATCGTACCGTACGGTACAGTATTACCTCCCGTCAACACGACATAGAGGTAAGATACCTGGTGGAGTTCGTATCCCACCGTTTCGTGTGATATGAGAGACACAATTCCCCTTGGGGAATACATTTCTTTGGGAATTGGGACATTTTTGCTTGAAAAAGTCTTATTTTATGAAATAAAGCTCTGTAGTAGAGGGTAATGGGAAGGGTCCAACTAAGGCTTTATCTATTAAATGAAGCCTTAGATTACCCTGATCCAGAAGCCTCACTCTGTCTACTACTCCTAACAATGTTATGACATCATGAACTTGATGATGCACAATGCTATGACATCTCTGCACTGCAAGTCTAATGACAGTCCCCGGTTCCGAGATGTGCATGTTTCATTGAAAACTAAAGAAGAGTGACGTTTGATGATAAATAGAATCTCACCTTCGTCTCTTCCGATATTAAATATATCAACACTCGTTGACAAAAGTAAAAATATCCTCGTGAAGCCTCAGATATTTGTAACTTTATCAACTCATGGTGATACTCGGGTGAGATTCTCTATGTAATCAAATAGTGGTATTGTAACTTCTTTGTGTGGCATTTTAGAAATTGGAAAGTACAACGTTGACAAACTTTATGGACATCAAGTTCTATTCTTTCTTGAGCATTATTGTTGAGTACTATGTTTCGATAGAGATTATTGTACCACTGTCAAGCTGAAATGTTGATCAACACTAGCAGTCGTCAGTAGTCATATAGTTGCGGCATTCAGTTACCATGGTTACTATCAATCAATCTTTATTTCATACTGAAAAGCCCCAGGCCTGCAGTAAGATACAATTATTCATGTGGGTAGTAATATTAAATAAATTCTTTCTGAGAATAAAAGCTGGGTGAATTTATATGGACAAATTTTCTAAATGTGTTTTACTGGCATTATTCATCAATGATAAATGAGTTTCTGGATGTACAGAATAATATTTCTTCATATATCTATTTCTTAACGAGAGGTATGCTGGGCAAACACATAAAAAATTTAATTCATCTTTGACTCCATTTAAGTTGCACGTTTGACAGACTCTATTTTCTTTCTTACTTCTTTGGTATCTCCCAGTTTCAATATATATACATCATGCCCAGAGCTGCGGAATCTTGCCAGTGAAGATGTATAATTCCTTATGGTCAAAACTAAAAGATAATGTTCTGCATATGTGGAATCAATGTAGTTAAACATTTATTAGATAATGATAATAATTAGATAAAGATCATACGCTCTCACAAACACTTGGTATTTCTTTTCCATTTCTGTAATCTATTTTAGTGAAAACTTGATCAAAGATCAAGTACAATATGACATAAGCATACATACTGAATGAAAAGTTTATTAGAATCTGTTCATGGATCACACAGAGGGTTAATGCATATGTTAACACTTCATCTGTAAACTAATTAATCTGTTTACTCAAGACAGTGTCACAATCCAAAGCCAAGTGACCATGGTTACATAATTTGCAACATGAGTTTTTTAATTCTAAGTTGATATGACACTGAGTCTGTGATGTGTCCTGACTTCCGTGTTATGATGTTAATCTATACAAATAATGCATGAATTCCTTTCTTTACACATTTACAATTTTGGATCTTACATTCTTCAAATACTTCTGGGACTAAATCTTTGGCATATTTCACTTCTATATTATTGAAAATGAACTTTTATGAATTGAAACCCTGAAATAGTGACCTTCATTCTTTCAGCATACATATACAGTATCAAATGACCTTGTTCATACCTCTCTTTATATCACTGTTTATACAATCTGAAAGCTACAATCGTTTTATTTCCGTCAACAGATCAACTGACTTAAATTAATGAGTAGGTCACTAGATTATATTGAGATATGCCATGAAGAACCCGTTATTTTTGTAAAATATTACAAAACAAAGTACTATGTATTCCCTCCAAACGCTAAAACGTCACAATAAAATCAACAGAACATCTCAAACATTGATGCCTAATTTCACAACCGAAAGTAATTTACTTAGTAATGGGCACCATTTGGAGGATTGTTCACGTGGTAAAATTGAAGTGTGTCCGTACAGCATATGTTCATTTTATTTAATGTCACATTGGTTGTGATGTTTAGACAGAACGAGCTGTGAACAATACTGAAAATTTATATACATTTCTGAGCAGGAAACAAAGCCTTTTGTCCAGCCTTTCGAATGTTTGTTTTGTGAAAATTAAGAAGATATGGAATCAACAGACCAATAAATTCACCCTCTGCCATGGAAAACGGATGCCAATTTGACTACAAATTGCTATCATTAAAAAGACCGGTCCCAAACGCTAATCGAAAACAAATAAAATACCCTGCCATATTGGCATAAACGTACCTCAGACACGCATACTGCAGCAGATATCGTCAATCCTAATGTTTTGGCCGCCATTTTGGTTTGACCTTTGACCTTAAATCATCTGATCAATACGTAATTTCCTCGTTAACGGGAGTGCGAGATATAAACTTAGTGGACACAGATCCTGATACATGCTTAGCTATTGCGACAATGTGAATCCAGGAGTTGTGTAGTTAATTCAATACCTAACTGACATATACACGTGAATCTGACACCCTTTTCTCCATATTATCATCTCCATGTACATGGGGGGACAGCATTAAACGTAATAGCTGCTTGTTGACAATGCTGTATTTTGATTGGTCAAAATTGTCGGGCACCTGAGGTCATGCCTCGAGATTTTAGTGTTGTTTATGTTGCGTAACAACTGTATTTACAACACAACACGATATCCCCGAATGATAAGTGAAACAAACAACAGTGCGGCAAGCGACCTGTTAAACTGCCGGAAACCTTCATAAAGATATAAATTTAATGTAACGGAAAGTTAAGCAAAGTGACGATGAATATAAATGTACCCCTGTATCTCTATTTATTGTTACAAACAAATCATAACTCCAAATAAGCATAGTACATGCATGTGTAGGCATCAATGCATCTCCATATCATTTTCAATGTAGGTAGGTGTAAAACTGAGAGAGTTATCGGCAAGTTAAGATTAGAAACATTCTGTAAAACATAGAAAACTATGCATTGTGTCAATATAAATGTATTAGGGAAGAAATATATAATGAAATCATATTTGTAAAAGTTTAGTGCTCATTTGGGCCAATTTCCTAGTTATTTACTTTACTATTTTTAAAGAATTTATTAAAACTGTTTAATGAAGTGATCGTGATCGCGTGACTGTACGCGCTTTGTACACACTTCAAGTGATTGTGGTTTTTTGTTGCAGTTATCGGAGTTAGCATTTATAATCTCATGCGTCAGTGGCTTCATAACAACTAAAATGATTGAAGTTGAACACCTTGATCTCAGCTTCATTAGCACTGGAAGCGAAAAAGATGTAAATTCTATTAAAAAGATGGAGCATGTTGATGACAACGGGCTTACAGCCTGTACAATATGTAACTAAAGTACCAAGTACTACAAGACTCATGAAGTGTTCCGTATAACCAGCAGCTCTGTAGCTTTTACCCCGCTTTTAGCAATATTTCAGTAATATCACGGCAGGGGACACCAGAAATGGGCTTCACACATTGTACCCATGTGGGGAATCGAACCCGGAACGAGCAAACGCTGTACCCACTAGGCTCGCCCACAAGGAAATGACTGATTATGAGTACGTACAGAGCATATAGCTAGATTTGCATTGTGCTGACTGAGTTTAGTTTTACGCCGCTTTTAGCAATATTCCAGCAATATCACGGCGGGCGGGACACCAGAAATGGGCTTAACACATTGTGCCCATGTGGGGAATCGAACCCGGGTCTTCGGCGTGACAAACCAACGCTTTAACCACTAGGCTACCCCACCGCCCCAGATTTGCATTGTAACAACTCAGCTAATGAAGGTAAACGTGGAACAAATTCCTGGCCCAAATTTAAGTGAACCCGCTTCCATAAAAGAACTAGCTATATATTTTACTTTCATATTAGAAGTCTACGATACAAACTGAATGGAATGTCTAATCAAAATTCTAAAAACGTTATATTGTGTTCAACTGAAACATGCCTTGGTGGTTCTGTAAGCACAAAAAATTTGGAATTACACCTTTTTCATTCTTGTTTTAAAAAGGGTAGATTATCATTTAATATATTTCATAATTGTACGTTAAACGAAGAGAAGATTTAGAGTCATACATATATAAAAAATATGTATTTCTAGGCTTTCCTGCCACAGAAGAGTTTATTATTATGTGCATCGTACAGGCCACCTAACACCCTTGTGTTATACTGGGATCAAGAAGAATATTCATTTGAAATTGCACTAGATTATACGCCATGTCTTGTTCGATCTGGTGATTTTAGTGCAGATTTCGAGAAGCATAGAGCTCGATCTCATATAAAGATTTATGTAAAATTGAAACACTTTCGTCTCACAAGTAAAACAAATTTCTTTTTGTGTAGGGGATTACCTGCGAGGTGTGGAACAATTGTTCTGCCTTCAGTGAAAATAAACTTGAAATATAGTTGCGAGCAGCGATGTGGGCTCCTTGGGTTTGATACAATCTAGCCACTTGTACCTGTGATGTAGATGTTGAAAGTAGTAATGGCTACTGTTAATAGGGATCATATCACTGCCAGTAATAGGAAATTCGTCATTCGTTAACTTTGAATTCATATGGTCCAGGGTTAGATGGGTTAGATACAAAGGATTGTGTAGTATTGTGTGGATAATGACACTTTCGATGTAGATTCTCACATCGTTATCAAGCTAACAGTGACTAGAACCAATTACTGAAAAGTGTTCACTGTGAATAACACTATAAGGACTCCTGAAGCAACAAGCCGATATAGACACCACATTCTCCACTTGAAAAGGTCCGGATTAGAATGTCCCTTCTGTAACCCATGCTTGTCGTAAGAGGCGACTAACGGGATCGGGTGGTCAGGCTCGCTGACTTGGTTGACATATGTAATTGGTTCCCATTTGCACAGATCGATGCTCATGTTGATCACTGGATTGTCTGGTCCAGGCTCGATTATTTACAGACTGCCGCCATATAGATGGAATATTACTGAGAGCGGCGTAAAACTAAACTCACTCACTCATGGCAGTTTTGAAGACTCATGAAGATTCTCATGTTAGAATAGGCCTTCAGCAACTAAGGTTTGTCGTTAGTGTGTGTTCGCGCGCGTGTGCGTGCGTGTGTAGGGGGGGGGGAATTAGGATCGCAGAAGTATAGTTGAAATTAAATATATCTTCAGTTGTTTTAAATACATCCATATTATATTTAAAGATATCAATGATGTGTTAAGATATCGGTAAATAACTGAAGATATCTTTAATTAATTTCCCATACCACTTGTTGCTTCCAGGGGTTTGATGGATATATAAATCTGATTGTCATCTGCATAGATGTTGAACTTCAGTCCATGGTTCCCTGTGCACTTAAAAGAACCCACGAATCCGTTGGTATATGACCAGATGGTGGTCACATGAATACGTGCAAACACCCAGTTGCGGGTACAGCAACGTGCAGTGAACTTGGACAAAGTACTGTGACTATGTGTCCCAGTGCACCCAGCTGTGAATGGGTACCTCGTAAGGATGGGAATGCCACAATAACTCGGTGCGCCTAGTGGCTGCAAGAGTTGTATGCTCCCCAGGGAGTTGAGATTGACAATACGATGTGCCGTTGAGATTGACATCCAGTGAACGAGGGAAAAACAACAGCACCTTTGAGCAGCTGAGCTGAGCTGGATATCGGCGCTATACAAATGTATAAATGTAATGTAATGTAATGTAAAAATGTCTCTAATAGGCAGATTGTAGGGCTGAAAAGCATTAGGCCAAGAACCGAACCTTGAGGAACGCCATACACCATGTGTCTAGGTGTTGGGTAAAGTGAAGACATGCCATAACATGGCAGCTAATATACACTAAACGCCAAAAGAAACGTTACCCTCCTTCTTTAATGACGGAGGTACCTATTTTCAGCTGGCGTTGTGATGCGTGGACGTCCACTTCTTGGTCTATCTACGGTGACCCCAGTCTGTCTGAAGCCCTGAATAAGTCTTATAACCATGATACGGTGGCATCCGAGGGCGACCCCATCTGCACCATCTCAGTGGCTCTTTCTCTCTCTTCAGCTGTTAATCGTGGCATATTTCTCGTACATGTGTATCATATGTATTTTAGGTCCTCTTCATATCCTATAGAATAACGCGCCCTCGGGATTTCCTTCCCCTGAGGTTTTACAATCTCAACCAAAACCGAGGAAGAGTCTTTTATCCTACACTTAGAACATAGCCCTAGTGGTTCTAGTGTGATGTTCTCCTTCAAAATTGGTTATACCTACTTGGGTTGTCAGTCAAGACGTGATAAGGGGATTTTACGACGACGTCGTATTGGCCACAGTCGGTTTACTAATGACTACTAGGATCTCCTGAAAACGGATGCATGGGGATGGACCTCCCACGTGTGTCTCTTGCGATGAAGTGTTCACCATCAAGCATATTCTGCTTGACTGTGTGGACTTACCGACCGCAAGGGATTCACATTATGATGTGAGAAATCTGAAATATCTATTTTCCCTTCCCGCGTGAGCGGACATCTCATTGTGAACTACCTGAGGGAAGTTAACCTGTATCATAAATTGTAACAATGTAACGTGAATGGCGAATTGCTCGCTTCTAAATTTGGTATGACATTTTCTGTTTTTAAATAATAATGTAATCAAATTATATGTCTTTTAACATGGACTTTGTACTTGGAATGCTTATGAATGAATACTTGATCTCGTCTCTATATGGCTGTAATAATGCCGATGCGACGTAAAACCCAACTCAACTCAACTGAACTCCTTCAAATAAATTTTCACGGATATACGACCGTTGGGACTTCGGGGCGGAATCAGTATCATTTAAGACAGCGTCAGGTTCTTGACAGAGTCGATCGTTACAACTAAACAAAGGTGGTGGATCCAGAAGGATCTTATTTGAATGGGATCTGGACATAATAGGTCTTTTCGTACACACTGTAAGCAATGACAGTTGAGGGAGTTTAGTTTACCACGCTTTTAGCAATATTCCAGCAATATCAGGGGGCACCAGAAATGTTCTTTACACATTTGGAATCGAACCCAAGTCTTCGGCGTGAACACTTTAACCACTAGGCTACCCCACCAGCCCTGACTGACCGCCTTTATAGAAATATCTTGGGAAGAGACAATCTCACATTCGGCTAAGTATGTTGTTTCGTGTTGTTGTTTTTTCAATCACAATCATTTAACCAGAAAATGATTTATACAAATCTAAATTGTCAAATCTATAAGTGACCACACAAGATCAAAGAGAATTAACATATTGTAATAAAGCACAAATTTGTTACTTAAAGAAATACAAGAAAATGATGTCAGCAATAAATAAGAGACCCTACAATTTTATGTCAGTGCACTCATGTTCCGGATAGTCGGACTGTGGACGGGCTTGGAGGGGGCGGGTAGCCTAGTGGTTAAAGCATTCACGCAGCACGCCGAAGACCAGGGTTCAATTCCCTACATGAGTACAAAGTGTGCAGCTCATTTATGGCTATCTGCTGGAATATTGCTAAAACAACGTAAAACCACACTCACTCACTGAAGTAAGTAGAACAACTTGTTCCGCGCGGTAGTTGGAACAGTGAAACAAATGCACGTGCGGTGCGTGATGAGCGTTAACTAAGACTACCGTAGAAACCAACCCCTTCATGTTCTCGGGGTTTCATTTAATGTGCATACCCCCCTGTAATACAAACCAATAATAGCGATTTGAAACTATGATCGTTTGTTAAACAACTTATATCCCGAGTTGAATAAAATTCTGAGATTTTAATGTCTAATTGGCATGGTAAAGTTATGAGGATTGGTAATCTTAATTTAACTGTATTTGATTTACTTTTTTGTTTAAAGTGAAATTCATCTGTACGTTTTCACTGCACACAGACTATAATATCTCTCGAAACCAAGAAATAAGAACTAGATATGAGAATGTCGTCTGTTGGCAGAGAGCTCCACAGATCCAACACTGGTCATCACTTCCATATTTGTTTTAACCAACAATAAAGTTTGTTCTGTCATGTGAGCAGTTGGTCACAAGTAGAGATTCAAAACACTAACCACTCTGTAAAATCATCGAATTCCACAACAGTGGTGGCGCGTGGTCCTGTGCTGAAAGTTAAGCAGCGTCCGGAGAGTCCTTGGATGGGTGACCGTGTTTGGCAGCTTGACTCCTGAGAGTTTTTTTTGAATTGAGTCCTGCTTCACAACGAAGCACATGTGACACATGTGGTCTCACCTTAGACAAGCGAGTTTGTTCAAACTTGTCTCTGTTCACCCAACAGGAAAATGGGTACCCAGTGGAAAAAGTCATATGACTATAACCTTTTAGCCCCTAACAGGCAGCTTGGGTTATCCGGGGTAATAATGTGCTGTGCCTTGATTGTTAGCCCTATGAACATACCTAGTGTGGAGTTTGGCGCTATATAAATGGACACATTATTATCTGTAGCACAAAGAGCATGCCCTTGAGGTGTGGAGTTACTACTGCGCTCTACAAATGTCCATATTATTATTATTAACCTTAAAAATGACAACAGATATTTAGACATCATCCATTGTCATTCGTCACCTCTCGCCCCTTTCCATAACCTCCAAACTGGTATTTGGTATCCCAGAATAACACGAGTTGGTCGTGAATGCATCCATTGTATTAACTGGTCTGTAGCAGACTAGACCTAACTTCCAACAGGAGACGGATTTGTTCAATCTATGCATGTTTACTATACGAGTAGTTTACTGTATTATGTTGGCAGTTTGTACTGACTGACTGAGTTTGGTTTTACGCCGCTTTTAGCAATATTCCAGCAACATCACTGCGGGGGACACCATAAATGGGCTTAAAACATTGTACCCATGTGGGGATTCGAACCTTTTGTTCTCAGAAAACCTAAAGGCAGGAGGGAAAAAAGTAAAAAGAAATCAATACTAAAATTATTTCACTTTTGGCAATTTATGAAGTGTATATGGGGCAAAGCACAAAATAGAAAAACAATTTATTGTAAATTTATATTTTTGACCAATAAAACATTAGGATATTATTTTTTGAGCGGTAAAAATTTACTTATATTATTTTTCTTATTCTTGAAAAAATATCACCGATGGATCCGTAACACAAGAAATAAAATTAGTCTGGCCTAAAGGACATGCACAAACAAGCCACCCACCTTACTCACCTCTTACTAAAAGCATGGGTTGAAGACCAATTCTAACCCAGATCTTCACGGGTGGGGACAAGCATGGGTTAAAGACCAATTCTAACCCAGATCTTCACAGGTATGTGGGGACAAGCATGGGTTGAAGACCAATTCTAACCCAGATCTTCACGGGTGGGGACAAGCATGGGTTGAAGACCAATTCTAACCCAGATCTTCACGGGTGGGGACAAGCATGGGTTGAAGACCAATTCTAACCCAGATCTTCACCAGTTCAAACCCACAAACCTCAATGACAAGTGTTGTCACGAAAGATCTTAATTCTGTTGCCCAGGTTCGATTCCCCACATGGGTACAATGTGTGATGACCATTTCCGGTGTCCCCTGCTGTGATGTTGCTGAAATATTACTAAAAGCAGCCTAAAAGTAAACTCACTCACCCATGTTAACAGAGCTCAAAGATGGATGCTATGTAATTCACAATCAGCTGAGAATTTGTGGCTGTAAAAACAAACCAGTATTCCACAGTAAACATGTCAAACCAACACTCATTCATTATAAGCATGTTCTACAGAAGTTAGGAGAATATATCCAGTGTGTTTATATTTAGTATTTCATCATTGGTTACAACCTCAAAGGTGCTGCTCATCTAAGAGTTGGTTGGTAAGTTGGTTTGTTGATCCCGCTAGTCACTTTTTAAAACAAGCATGGGTTGCTGAAGACCAATTCTAACCGGATCTTCACGGATGGGGACAAGCATGGGTTGCTGAAGACCAATTCTAACCCGGATCTTCATGGGTACTCATCTGACAGACAACAGATAGTTCTCTATGGTGTCCAGTCTACAAGAGTGCCTGTGAGGCCAGTATCGATGCATTTGAAATAATGTTTGTCCCAACAAAAGTTCAGTATCACTCCACAAGGCTAGTACTAGTGACTTCTCGTGTCAACCAGTAGTTGTAACTGAATGTTTCTCACACTTTCACAGTGTACTACACTCCTTTTGTGGGAACACAAGTCCTACATAATGATACCATTTCTGAAGTCGTATCAATGTCAGCTTCCATCTCGGTAACATCAGAAGTCACTGAAATTACCTCTTGCAGAGACCATGACCATGCTTTGATGTCAAGGTTAAGATTAAGTTCAAGGTTATCCTGTGACAGGATGTAAACTCTACTACTACAACCGTCAGTAGCCAAGTGGATACAGTGTTCGCTCATCACACTGATCACCCATGTTCGATACCCTTCATGTGAAGCCAATTCTGATGTTCCCCACCATGATATTGCCTGATTAGGCCAGACCAATTTTATTTCTTGTTTTATGGATTTTTGTCCTCAGAAAAAACCTAAAGGCAGGAGGAAAAAAATTGAAAATAAAATCACCAAAGTAATATTCTTTCTAAATACTAAAGTTTTTTACTTTTGGCAATTTATGAGCTGTATATGGGGCAAAACACAATCTAAAAGTTTTTTCTTTTAAGTTTACATTTTTAAGCCAATAAAAGCAATAGCATTTATTTTTTGAGCAGGAAAATTAATTTTATTTTTTTTTTCTTATTCTTGAAAAAATATGACAGGCAGATCCGTAAAACAAGGAATAAAATTGGTCTGGCCTTATTGATTAAAGCAGCATAAAACTCACTTTAGAAAATGCATACATTTTTCTGTGTATACACGTTTGATAAATTTGTATAGACATTTTAATGTTTATATGTATATATTAATAGCTTGTTCAATATTCTCCACACATGTGACTAGTTTCAATGAAGAAGCATGAAAAATTCAATCTCTTCCATTTATGCATTTATGCAAATATGAAAGCAGACACTGCTAATCTTCTAAATGTCGCCATCAAGATTGTAATGAAAAGTGTACTATAATAAGTATGCTCATAGAAACAAATAAGGGAACACATGAAAGTACAAGTGTTCCTTTATATATTTCCAGAATTTCACTCACAGTGCAATACATACCTTGTGAAGAAACCTGGAAAAGAATAAAGGAACTCTTGTACTTTCATGTTCAATAATCATTCCATGAGTATATCTCACACAATCATGAGTTGTCGAGAATAAAGTTTTGTCGTGATGTATTTTTACAGATATTCAGCTGCAGGTTGGAGTCTGGCTTTCCATCTCCTGATAGACACTTGCCACTGGCTGGGTTGTACAGCTGAGTTATCTCCCCCTGAAATAAATAACACTTGTTAAATTAAGTTCACGGGACAGTTCACAATTTATGAGTGAGTGAGTGAGTTTACTTTTACACGCACTCAGCATTATTCCAGCTATATATATGGTCTGTAAATGTCGAGTCTGGACTAGACAATCCAGTGATCAACAGCAAGTCACTGAGCCTGACTACCCTATCCCGTTAGTCACCTCTTATGAGAAGTATTGGTTACTGAAGATCACTTCTAACCTGTATCTTCACTTTTTCATAATTTATGGCTAGGTGGGGTGTGATGATGATTTTATGGGGGGGTCACCCATTTTGTTCTGGGGAGGTAGGGGGGTTTATATTTACAGAGTTTATTAATATATTTAAGAGCTGTTAGTATTACGTTTGCTTCTGCTGTGAAAATTGAACTGTCATTGGGTAATGTGGAAGATATTGTTTGGACCCAATGACAGTGGCACAAGCTACTGCACCACCATCCTTGGACCCATCTGTAAATAAGGATTTATATGTATTATATTTACTTTTTAATTTATTGTATTCTTGTTTATATTGTAATTCGTTAGCTTCTGATTTTTTCAATGTAGTGAGTGTTAGGTCGACTTGTGGCCTAACCAATTGCCAAGGAGGAGAAGAAAGAAGACGGGAAGGAGATATATTTTCGAGCTCAATGCAGGCAGCAGTAATGAATGGCTTAATCCTGAGCCCAAGAGGCGGAACAAGAGAAGATTTCTTGTTGTACAAATCCTCATAAAGAGGTTTAAAGATACAGTGAAATGCAGGAGTAAATTCGTTAGAATATAGTTTGGTAATGTATTGTAATAATTTGATACGGCGTTGTGCAAGAGAAGGCTGATCGGCCTCGACGTAGAGACTGTCAACAGGAGATGTTCTGAATGATCCAAGACAAAGTCTCAGACCTTGGTGTTGGACAGAATCTATTAGTTTTAAGTTGCTTTTGCAGGTTCCACCATATACGATGGAGCCATAATCAAGTTTTGAGCGGACCAATGATCTATACAGGTGTAGGAGGGTAGTTTGGTGCCCTCCCCACTTTGAACTAGAAACGACTTTCAATAAATTGAGTGCCTTCAGGCATTTAATTTTTAGGGATTTGATATGCGGAAGAAAGGTTAAATGGGAGTAAAAAATCAGACCTAAGAACTTGGCCTCCAAAACAACTTTGATGGGAGTGCCATTGAGAAACAGTTCAGGGTCTTTTTGCAGTTTATATTTTCTACAAAAATGTATACAATTAGTTTTTGATTTAGAAAATTTAAAGCCATTTTCAAGACACCGTTTATTTATTTTGTTTAAACATAACTGCAGTTGCCGTTCAATAGTATACATATTTTTACCACAACAAGAAATATTAAAATCATCCACAAAAAGTGATCCATCAATATTGAATCATTTAAAACCTTAGATAAACTGTTGATCTTAATGCTTAACAATGTGACAGACAAAATACTGCCTTGTGGGACACCCTGATCCTGATTATAATGGTCAGACAGGGTTGAGCCTACTCGGACTTGAAATTGTCTGTCATGTAAAAAGTTGGATATAAATTGAGGCAAACGGCCCTGTAATCCAAAATCATGTAAATCTCTTAAAATACCATATTTCCACGTAGTATCGTATGCTTTTTCTAAATCGAAAAAGATCAACACTGCATGTTGTTTATTAATTATGGCATTTTTAACAAAAGATTCCAAATGCACTAAATGATCAATTGTACTTCTGTTTTTACGGAAACCACATTGTATATCAGTTAATAGGTTATTGGTTTCCAGGTACCAAACTAATCCATTATTGATCATGCATTCCATGGTTTTGCAAACGCAGCTAGTGAGTGAAATTGGTCGATAATTAGAAGGATCGGTATGATCACGTCCAGGTTTAGGAATTGGAACAATAATGGCATCAGGCCATGAAGAAAGAAAATCCCTGGATGTCCAAATACTATCAAAGATATGTAAAAGTGTCTCTAAACAGGATTCTGGTAAGTGCTTCAGGAGTTGATAATGAATGCTATCAGCTCCTGCAGCTGTATCGTGAGCTTGGTCAAGAGCTTTATGAAGCTCATGAATAGAAAATAATTCATTATAGTCTTCCCCATTATCCGTGTTGAAATTAATAGGTATCTTTTCTTGTTGCTGTTGATATTTTTTAAAGTTAGTTAACAGTTAGAGGAGGAAGAGTGCTTAGCCAAAGTTTAACCTAGTTTGTTTGCAATATCTAAAGTATCTGTTAATATTTCATTTCCATTTTTATAGCGGTGGATGCCAGGTTTAGAGCCTTTACCTTTTATTTTTTGTACCATATTCCATACCTTGGACATGGGCGTACGTGAATTGATTTATGATATATAATTTCGCCAAGATTGGCGTTTACTTTGTTTAGAGGTACGCCTAGCTTTGGCATTTAAAATCTTAAATTTATTGAGATTATGGACCATAGGATGGCGACGGAAATAGTGCTCAGCCTTTGATTGCTTTGGAAATAGCAAACGGGTTGATCTTTAACTGAAGACCATTCTTAGATTCAACAACAATAAATCGTGCCCAAGAATTAGAATTTTGTGGAAGAGAAACATCATCATCAGACGACAATATGTCAGCTTCCAAACATCTCTTTTTTTCATTTCGGTTAGAACCAGAATGATTGTGAGCCATGATTATATCAAAGAGATTTTACAACCCTGCTCCCCATCCACCATGGAACGTCAACGAGGACGATGTCTAACTGCATCGGGTCTCCAGCATGCAAACAACAGGGATACAGGGGTGCTATACTGTAGCAAATATGACATGAATAGCTAGCTCTGTTTACTAAGTTCACTGTCAGGCTGGTTCTGCCCATAACAATAACTTATAAACATATAGAATTCAGCGGTCAACATCACCAGATTAGCCCATGAGCCACTGCCTTCTGGCATAGGACTCTAGACAATATAATATCATGAATAATTGGAATTTCGAAAAGCCAAGACCAAATAACATATCAAGTAACTTAGTAACTTAGTTTTAGTTGATATAAACAAACCAAAAGAGTTAACATGGAAACTCATGTAGGCTTTTGCTATGACTGGTGATATTTTAAATTGATTTTCCCTCCTGCCTTAGAGTTTTCTGAGGACAAAAATCTGTAAAACAAGAAATAATTTGGTCTGACCTAAGCAAGAAAATCTAACCATAAACAAGACTGTGAACCAATGTTAAAGTTTTCTTTATCTTAATTTCCGAACTTGGTTCAAAGAGTTTTTCATGGTCAAATATTAGAAAATGACTTCCTGTAAATCTCTAACAGGCTTAAACTTTTCACATGTTTGCTTGCATATTCATTATATGTTGTTCAAAGTCCAAAACATGCAGACACTTGAAGCTCATTTAGAAGTAATACACATAATAGAAAGAATTAATGGATGTCAACTTCTCAACGTATATTCTTACTCCTTTATTAGGTGAATGACGATCAGTTACTGAGCCTAAACCTGATAAGCGATGTAGTTATTGAGTATAAAACTAACAATCCATGTAGTTGTTGAGTCAAAATCTGACAATCCAGGCAGTTGTTGAGTTTAAACCTGACAATCCATGTAGTTGTTGAGTCAAAATCTGACAATCCAGGCAGTTGTTGAGTTTAAACCTGACAATCCAGGCAGTTGTTGAGTTTAAACCTGACAATCCAGGCAATTGTTGAGTCTAAACCTGACAATCCATGTAGTTATGGTGTATAAAACTAACAATCCATGTAGTTGTTGAGTCAAAATCTGACAATCCAGGCAGTTGTTGAGTGTAAACCTGACAATCCAGGCAGTTGTTGGGTTTAAACCTGACAATCCAGGCAGTTGTTGAGTTTAAACCTGGCAATCCAGGCAGTTGTTGAGTTTAAACCTGACAATCCAGGCAGCTGTTGATTTAAACCTGACAATCCATGCAGTTATTGAGTTTAAACCTGACAATCCAGGCAGTTGTTGAGTTTAAACCTGACAATCCAGGCAGTTGTTGAGTTTAAACCTGACAATCCAGGCAGTTGTTGAGTGTAAACCTGACAATCCAGGCAGTTGTTGAGTTTAAACCTGACAATCCAGGCAGTTGTTGAGTGTAAACCTGACAATCCAGGCAGTTGTTGAGTTTAAACCTGACAATCCAAGCAGTTGTTGAGTTTAAACCTGACAATCCAGGCAGTTGTTGAGTTTAAACCTGACAATCCAGGCAGTTGTTGAGTTTAAACCTGACAATCCAGGCAGTTGTTGAGTTTAAACCTGACAATCCAAGCAGTTGTTGAGTGTAAACCTGACAATCCAGGCAGTTGTTGAGTTTAAACCTGACAATCCAGGCAGTTGTTGAGTTTAAACCTGACAATCCAGGCAGTTGTTGAGTTTAAACCCTGACAATCCAGGCAGTTGTTGAGTTTAAACCTGACAATCCAGGCAGTTGTTGAGTTTAAACCTGACAATCCAGGCAGTTGTTGAGTTTAAACCTGACAATCCAGGCAGTTGTTGAGTTTAAACCTGACAATCCAGGCAGTTGTTGAGTTTAAACCTGACAATCCAGGCAGTTGTTGAGTCTAAACCTGACAATCCAGGCAGTTGTTGAGTTTAAACCTGACAATCCAGGCAGTTGTTGAGTTTAAACCTGACAATCCAGGCAGTTGTTGAGTTTAAACCTGACAATCCAGGCAGTTGTTGAGTTTAAACCTGACAATCCAGGCAGTTGTTGAGTTTAAACCTGACAATCCAGGCAGTTGTTGAGTTTAAACCTGACAATCCAGGCAGTTGTTGAGTTTAAACCTGACAATCCAGGCAGTTGTTGAGTTTAAAACCTGACAATCCAGGCAGTTGTTGAGTTTAAACCTGACAATCCAGGCAGTTGTTGAGTTTAAACCTGACAATCCAGGCAGTTGTTGAGTTTAAACCTGACAATCCAGGCAGTTGTTGAGTTTAAACCTGACAATCCAGGCAGTTGTTGAGTTTAAACCTGACAATCCAGGCAGTTGTTGAGTTTAAACCTGACAATCCAGGCAGTTGTTGAGTTTAAACCTGACAATCCAGGCAGTTGTTGAGTTTAAACCTGACAATCCAGGCAGTTGTTGAGTGTAAACCTGACAATCCAGGCAGTTGTTGAGTTTAAACCTGACAATCCAGGCAGTTGTTGAGTTTAAACCTGACAATCCAGGCAGTTGTTGAGTTTAAAACCTGACAATCCAGGCAGTTGTTGAGTTTAAACCTGACAATCCAGGCAGTTGTTGAGTCTAAACCTGACAATCCAGGCAGTTGTTGAGTGTAAACCTGACAATCCAGGCAGTTGTTGAGTTTAAACCTGACAATCCAGGCAGTTGTTGAGTTTAAACCTGACAATCCAGGCAGTTGTTGATTTAAACCTGACAATCCAGGCAGTTGTTGAGTTTAAACCTGACAATCCAGGCAGTTGTTGAGTTTAAACCTGACAATCCAGGCAGTTGTTGAGTGTAAACCTGACAATCCAGGCAGTTGTTGAGTTTAAACCTGACAATCCAGGCAGTTGTTGAGTTTAAACCTGACAATCCAGGCAGTTGTTGAGTCTAAACCTGACAATCCAGGCAGTTGTTGAGTTTAAACCTGACAATCCAGGCAGTTGTTGAGTTTAAACCTGACAATCCAGGCAGTTGTTGAGTTTAAACCTGACAATCCAGGCAGTTGTTGAGTTTAAACCTGACAATCCAGGCAGTTGTTGAGTCTAAACCTGACAATCCAGGCAGTTGTTGAGTGTAAAACCTGACAATCCAGGCAGTTGTTGAGTTTAAACCTGACAATCCAGGCAGTTGTTGAGTTTAAACCTGACAATCCAGGCAGTTGTTGAGTTTAAACCTGACAATCCAGGCAGTTGTTGAGTTTAAACCTGACAATCCAGGCAGTTGTTGAGTCTAAACCTGACAATCCAGGCAGTTGTTGAGTTTAAACCTGACAATCCAGGCAGTTGTTGAGTTTAAACCTGACAATCCAGGCAGTTGTTGAGTGTAAACCTGACAATCCAGGCAGTTGTTGAGTTTAAACCTGACAATCCAGGCAGTTGTTGAGTTTAAACCTGACAATCCAGGCAGTTGTTGAGTTTAAACCTGACAATCCAGGCAGTTGTTGATTTAAACCTGACAATCCAGGCAGTTGTTGAGTTTAAACCTGACAATCCAGGCAGTTGTTGAGTTTAAACCTGACAATCCAGGCAGTTGTTGAGTGTAAACCTGACAATCCAGGCAGTTGTTGAGTTTAAACCTGACAATCCAGGCAGTTGTTGAGTTTAAACCTGACAATCCAGGCAACTGTTGAGTCTAAACCTGACAATCCAGGCAGTTGTTGAGTGTAAACCTGACAATCCAGGCAGTTGTTGAGTTTAAACCTGACAATCCAGGCAGTTGTTGAGTTTAAACCTGACAATCCAGGCAGTTGTTGAGTTTAAACCTGACAATCCAGGCAGTTGTTGAGTCTAAACCTGACAATCCAGGCAGTTGTTGAGTGTAAACCTGACAATCCAGGCAGTTGTTGAGTTTAAACCTGACAATCCAGGCAGTTGTTGAGTTTAAACCTGACAATCCAGGCAGTTGTTGAGTTTAAACCTGACAATCCAGGCAGTTGTTGAGTTTAAACCTGACAATCCAGGCAACTGTTGAGTCTAAACCTGACAATCCAGGCAGTTGTTGAGTTTAAACCTGACAATCCAGGCAGTTATTGAGTTTAAACCTGACAATCAAGGCAGTTGTTGAGTCTAAACCTGACAATCCAGGCAGTTGTTGAGTTTAAACCTGACAATCCAGGCAGTTGTTGAGTTTAAACCTGACAATCCAGGCAGTTGTTGTGTTTAAACCTGACAATCCAGGCAGTTGTTGACCTTAAACCTGACAATCCAGGCAGTTGTTGAGTTTAAACCTGACAATTCAGGCAGTTGTTGAGTTTAAACCTGACAATCCAGGCAGTTGTTGAGTTTAAACCTGACAATCCAGGCAGTTGTTGAGTTTAAACCTGACAATCCAGGCAGTTGTTGAGTTTAAACCTGACAATCCAGGCAGTTGTTGAGTCTAAACCTGACAATCCAGGCAGTTGTTGAGTTTAAACCTAACAATCCAGGCAGTTGTTGAGTCTAAGCCTGACAATCCAGGCAGTTGTTGAGTCTAAACCTGACAATCCACTGTCTGACATGACCTGTTTCCATGCATGTGACCTCCCAGTGCTATAAGTCATCTTCTTACAACAGGGGGCGTTGGGGTAGCCTTGTGGTTAAAACATTGGCTTGTCACGCCGAAGACCCAGGTTCGATTACCCACATGGGTACAATGTGTGAAGCCCATTTTTGGTGTCCCCTGTCTTGATATTGCTAAAAGCGGCATAAAACCAGTGTTCACAATACCTGCCTGCCGACCGCCCGGGACGGGTTATTTTCAACGCGGACTGCCAGATTCTCAAATTAACCTGCCCGACGGTCGGGTTAAAATGTAGACATGAATATGAAGATATTCATCATATTACAGGATAATGAATCATTACTAATTCACTCAAAAATCAGAAATAAACAGTTAAATTTTTTTCTTGTATTGGCATGAGTTTTATCAATATTTCACAAGTTTTAATTTAATTATACTAAGTAAATTAGTAATTTTTGTGGGCAGGAAAGTTTTGGTCAGGGCTGGCAAGTAACCAGTTCCCCACCTAGTTACAACAAACACGAACCACCTTGTATTGACAAGACTTGATTATGCAAATAGCTTGTTGGGAAATCTAACCCAGGAACAGTTTGCCAAACTCCAACTGCAAAAACACTGCAGCACAGTTCATGACCTGAACGAGGAAGTGTGCACATATGACACCAGTGCTAACTTCCATACACTGGCTTCCAGTCCAAGTTCGAGTCCAATACAAGATTCTCACCTTCTTAAGTAAATGTGTCAATCAAACAGCTCCTGCCTATCTGACAGAACTGATTGGGAGATATGAACCTTCTTGGACACTAAGATCTGCTTATCAGTTACTTCTTGAAGTACCCAAAACTCGCCTTAAAAAAGTATGGACAGAGATCATTTGCTCACATGGCCCCAACTCTGTGGAACGATCTTCCCTTGGGAATATAGAAATCCCAATCATTACAATCTTTAAAAGCTGCATAAAGACTCATCTCTTCCAAAAGTTCTGTAAATATTGATATACCACTGAAAATATAGCACCTCTACTGCAGGGTATTTTAATTTTGTGTAGCGCCATGAGCAGACGCCAAGTGCCTGGAGTTTTGGCGCATAACAAATCTACTGTATTATTATTATTATCATTATTACCAACTAATCTAACTTGTGTCGATCACATGGATAGATTGCTGAGGGATAATTGTAACCCAGAAACCCATGTGAATATAATGACAAAATACTGCCTCAGAGATGTGCCCCTTATCTGGATATAAACTCAGCAGTTCCAAACATCAATGAAAACAGACTCTTAACAAAGGTTGCCGTCAGCACCAATATTTTCAGATTGACAGCGGATGACTTCCAATGACATAAGCTCACATCACTATTGATGCAAGGTGAGCTAAAACGTTACCAGTGAGACGACTACACACCTCATATAACCAGATCCATACTTGCGCTGCTCCAGACTTGTGGCATTTCATAGCCATCGGTTGAGCAAGGTTACCTCCCCTTTTCTGTGAGCTCTCCAGGCAAAGGCGTGTAGATAAGAGCAGAAACTGGTAATCAGACAGTTCTTGCCAAATCTTGAATAAACCATAAAAGACACTACATCAGTTATTCAGGATATCATATACCATTAAAAAAAAGTTGGGGATATTCCATTTTGCGAGCATACCACTAGCCACTGTCAATGCTTATGAGAAAAAGTAATATATATCCATACAGATGAAACATTTCCAATTGTCACATTTTCCCTTAATTTTTCTTCATCATCTGTTTCCTCCTTGGCTTCATCATTTGCATTTTATCAATGTTGTAAATCCAATGTTGTTTTTGAATGGCATATATCAGTGTATGAAATAAGCCAAAAGCCAGACATCAGGGCTGGTAACTTAAACTGTTTCCAGTCCAAAAATGGATTCCACCAGACCCGAAAATCCAAAGAAAATTACTCAAATGTATGGAACATGTTTTCAAATATTTGACCCTTACCATCGGGCTGGCTAGCTGTAAATTTAGACTGTCCGCCAGAAATCAAGCCCATCTCAGGTGGTCAGACAGGCCTTATTTCATACACTGCATATATACATTCTATTATGATATAAACAATGTGTACATCCATTCAGCACCATTACTGGTATATCACGGGCGGTGGGGTAGCCTAGTGGTTAAAGCGTTGGCTCGTCGTGTCGAAGACCCGGGTTCGATTCCCCACATGGGTACAATGTGTGAAGCCCATTTCTGGTGTCCCCCGCCGTGATGTTGCTGGAATATTGCTAAAAGCGGCGTAAAACCAACCTCAGTCAGTCAGTGGTATATCCCTCTCTCTTATCATCATTCTGACGAATTGAAAGGCCAAAACTCTTTGACAAGGGGGGGCGGCGGGGTAGCCTACTGGTTAAAGCGTTCGCTCGTCACGCCAAAGACCCGGGGTTCGATTCCCCATGGGTACAATGTGTGAAGCAGCCCATTTCTGGTGTCCCCTGCCATGATATTGCTGGAATATTGTACTGAGAATTAATACATGACTTCAAAGAGCAAAATTACAGGGCCAAAGTATGCACAGGATTAATAATCTTCTGTTTTCTTTCTGTTCAACGTAGTTTACAACTTACACATACCTGCTGACCTTCTTCAGGCCGAGACTGACATTTCTGCAGGGTAAGGAATTTCTTTTTCCCGCCTTGTTGTGCTGGGGTCACACAGAGGTCAGAGGTCACATGCTTCAGCTGAACAGCAGGGTCAAGGTCACAATATAACAATGACATTTGCAGCATTTATGCATTGGAGACAGCAATTTTTATTTAATAACAAATATCGTGCGACTCAGATATCAAATTGTGCACAATTATAGGTGTTTGGAGTTGACTCCAAAAATCATGACTGATAATTGGGTCATCCGAATCGTTCAATGATCAAAATGAACCAGAGCAATACTAGTATTTTGTGTTCAGCATTAAGCTGAGTAAAACTAGATCACACCTAACAAAGCCAAACGCAAATACTAACTACAGTGGTCTATTTTTTCAACAGTCAATGGCTTCAGTCTTTCTCAATTTCTTTTTTATCCATTAAGTTGCAAGTAGTGAAAAAAAACCTCTTCTGTCTCTGTGTCTGATTATTGAAAATTGTCTGTTTGGTTGTTTGGGCTAAATATTTGACTGTTTCAAGTGAGTGAGTTGAGTGAGTGAGTTTAGTTTTACGCCGCACTCAGCAATACTCCAGCTACATGGCGGCGGTCTGTAAATAATCGAGTCTGAACAGACAATCCAGTGATCAACAGCATGAGCATCGTTCTGCACAATTGGGAACCGATGACATGTGTCAACCCAGTCAGTGAGTCTGACCACCCGATCCCATTAGTGGCCTCTTACGACAAGCATGGGTTACTGAAGATCAATTCTAACCCGGATCTTCATGGGTATTGTTTCAAGTAATCATATCACCAATAATGATTCTGCTGTGAAGTAAAACTGAAATAACATACGGCTGTTAATTAAAGCACTGGCGGAAATAGAAAAAACTTGTTATTTCGCATTTATACCTACAATTTATGTACTTAATATGTGAACATGTGAAATATCTGTTAAACTATGGATATCATACTCTTTAACATATCTCAACATAAACTTTGTGAAAGATAGACACGTAAGATGTTAATCAATAGATGAGACATATTCAACACACATGAGAAAGCATAAAATATCTTTGAGATGACCCCTTGAGCCCGTAGGCAGCACATGCATTTCATGCCAGGTGAGTCAACGGTCCATCATCATACCTAGCTGAGCGACCTAATTGCCATCTATAGTCTGATCTATTGTTTTCAGCTGCAATTGATATATTTTCTAAGTTTTGTCTAATTTTACGAGTAAACATGCTTTTCTGGATATCCTATTACGCATTCCACTGAACGCCCAGTTAGGCCGATGTGGGTTGTTGCGACATATGCTATTTGCAATTGTGTAAATTTTAGGGATAAAGAGTAACAGCCTAAAAACAGTTGTTTTTCTTTTTCCGACAGTACTTTAGAAATCCTAGATATACATTGATTGTATCCATAGCATTTCCAAGTAATAACACCAAGTACTATTCTAGGTTAAGGCCATAATATTAATTATCAGATTTTCAGCAATATCGTACAAAAATGTTTGTTAATGTCTAAATCAATTGTTCAAGGAAATCAAATTACTAATATACTGAACGGCGAAAGAAACATCGTAATATTGGAAATGACATTTAAGTTTCAATGGAACATTTGAACCTATTTTTTTAAAATATACACTGGAAGTCAAATATGAGAAAACATGAATCGTGTTCATATAGCCTGTTTTGCCCAATAAAGTATTGTTTGAGATTGAGGTTAGAAATGTTTTTGTTTGTGGAAAGAGAAGAGTTCACACACAACATTGAAATCAAGATGCACATGCATCATGCATGCATTCAGGCATAAATTGCCGGCTTGAATGACGATTGTTCACTTGTTTTCTGAACACAGCAGCTATGGCTAGGATAACAAGTGATCAACGCCATTGGACATCTACATGCTGGTCGACTTGCTCGTGTCATTGCTAGTGACTTCAATTGCAGCGTATGAATGATAGAACGTCTTAGAGAGCAATACAACGCCACCAACAGCACTGATGACCGTCCACATAGTTTCAAAAAAAATAGGTTCAAATACTCCATTGATACTTAAATGTCATTTCCAATATTACCATATTTCTTTTACCTTTCAGTATATATTCTGGCCTTATGTTAACCATTAGTCAACAAACTCTTATTCTATTACTAATAGTCATATTATTAATTATATCTTAATATTAATTATTTCATGATAATGATTATATCATAATAATTAGTACATTATTGATTATCAAACCAATAATTTGTTTAAATTGTCGTAATTTAACATACAGACAATGAACAAATGTATACATGAAAGCCCATTCAAGTTCATAATATTTGGCAAGTCCATATTTAGTTGATCGGTTCCTTTATATATTTTCAGGGTTAGTTTATTCAGGAACTGTTAAAAATATATGTTAATTTTAGAGACAAGAGGTTAGTCGACCTGTACTCACCTGTCCCCTCTGGACCTCATGAGGTTGGTCATCTCTCATATTGAAGGGCGTTCCAAGCATTCCTGGATATTTGGCTTTCTGTCCAGGAACCACCTGGAAGTAGAGTGAGTGAGTGAGTGAGTGAGTGAGTGAGTGAGTGAGTGAGTGAGTGAGTGAGTGAGTGAGTGAGTGAGTGAGTGAGTGAGTGAGTGAGTGAGTGAGTGAGTGAGTGAGTGAGTGAGTGAGTGAGTGAGTGAGTGAGTGAGTGAGTGAGTGAGTGAGTGAGTGAGTGAGTGAGTGAGTGAGTGAGTGAGTGAGTGAGTGTGAGTGAGTGAGTGAGTGAGTGAGTGAGTGAGGTGAGTGAGTGAGTGAGTGAGTGAGTGTGAGTGAGTGAGTGAGTGAGTGAGTGAGTGAGTGAGTGAGTGAGTGAGTGAGTGAGTGAGTGAGTGAGTGAGTGAGTGAGGTTTTATGCCGCTTTTAGCAATGTTCCAGCGACACCAGAAATGGGCTTCACACATTGTGCCCATGTGGGGATTCGAACCCGGGTCTTTGGCGTGACGAGCGGACACTTTAACCCCTAGGCTACCCCACCGTCCCTACCTGGAAGTAGAGCACACAACAAATATACAGGATTTTATAGTTCACTGAGTTTATCATGGATTTCTGATTATCTAAAATGCCTTTTAAAGTAATGAAAAACACATTTTTTGCCAAACTTGGGAATATTTATGGCAACATATACTAGCTGGCAACCATATTTAAGACCTCATCAGTATTCCTGCTATAGTTGGTTTGTTGTTTAACACCGCACTCAGCAATATTCCAGCTATATGGCAGCAGTCTGTAAATAATCAAGTCTGGACCAGACAATCAAATGACCAACATCATGAGCATCGATCTATACATTTGTAATACAATGACATGTGTCAACCAACTCAGCGAGCCTGACCACCGATCCTGTTAGTCGCCTCTTATGACACGCATGGCTTACTGAAGATCAATTCAAACCTGGATCTTCACGGGTATCTTATGTATATTTGCTAAACTCGGCGGTCCTTAAACATGTTAAATAATCGAGTCTGGACCAGACAATCCAGTGATAGTGACTGAGATACCATGACATGTGTCAACCAAGTCAGCAAGCCTGACTACCGATCATGTAAGTTGCCTCTTATGAGAAGCGCGAGTTGCTGGGTTGTTCAATACCTGCTGTTAGACCACAGCCTGGAAGTTATTAAGTACAAACCAGACAATCAACTTCATCGCAGCACACCAACATGCAATCAGGCAAGTCACAGAACCTGACCACCCAATCCATTTTTAGTTGTTAGCCAGGAGGACGAGTTCTTACCCTGAATTTCCATGGGCACATATACACATGGAAAAAACTAATGCAACATCTGCGGTCTTTTAGCCTCACATAGCCATTTATATTCAGATCTTAATTACATTGGTTTGTATAGTATTTTTATCCTCCGGTTACATAATACATTATTGTTACATATACACATGCTACTATCAAAGGCCAACTTCACGTGTACTACATGTATCCGTCATTAAGCAAATATCAAGTTCCAGTAAAATGTTTTTACCCAACGATAACTTGGAAAATTAACTGATTTTGTTGATATGCATAACCACCTGGTTACCTGTTATTATGCATTATTCAGGTAGGTCCACCCACCTGTTCTAGGTATACATTATCCAGGTAGATCAACTCACCTGTTCTAGGTACACATTATCTGGGTAGATCCACCCACCTGTTTTGGGTATACATT
Source organism: Haliotis rubra (assembly GCF_003918875.1). NCBI lineage: Eukaryota > Metazoa > Mollusca > Gastropoda > Lepetellida > Haliotidae > Haliotis > Haliotis rubra. The sequence continues at coordinate 157,139 of NW_025765299.1, read as the reverse complement.
ATCCAGGTAGATCCACCCACCTCTTCTAGGTACACATTATCCAGGTAGATCCACCCACCTGTTCTAGGTACAAATTATCCAGGTAGAACCACCCACCTGTTCTGGGTATGCATTATCCAGGTAGATCCACCCACCTGTTCTGGGTACACATTATTCAGGTAGGTCCACCCATCTGTTCTAGGTATACATTATCCAGGTAGAACCACCCACCTGTTCTAGGTACACATTATCTGGGTAGATCCACCCACCTGTTCTAGATATGCATTATCCAGGTAGATCTACCCACCTGTTCTATGTACACATTATCCAGGTAGATCCACCCACCTGTTCTGGGTACTCATTATCCAGGTAGATCCACCCACCTGTTCTTGGTACACATTATCCAGGTAGAACACCCACCTGTTCTAGGTACACATTATCCAGGTAGATCCACCCACCTGTTCTGGTACACATTATCCAGGTAGATCACCCACCTGTTTTAGGTACACATTATCCAGGTAGAACCACCCACCTGTTCTGGGTACACATTATCCAGGTACCACTTGAAGCTTTGACAACCGAGCCGTTTCCTGAGCTCCACTCTCTCTGTGATGTCCCCAGCATCCATATCTCTAGCCAGAGGCTTCAGTTCATAGAAATAATCCTGCCACAGACAGAACAAGACCGTAAAGTCTCCGATAGATCATTTACCCCAATAACTTACCTTCTAAACACACATCTGACAACATCTCCATAGGAGTGAGTGTGAGTGAGTTTAGTTTTATGCCGCACTCAGCAATTTTCCAGCTATATGGCGATGGTTTGTAAATAATCGAGTCTGGTCCTGTGATCACCAGCATGAACATCGATCTACACAATTGGGATACGATGACATGTGTCAACCAAGTCAACGAGCCCGACCACCCGATCCCATTAGTCGCCTCTTACAACAAGCATGGGTTACTGAAGATCAATTCTAACCCGTATCTTCACGGATTGTTTGCGTCAGGAGCTTAAACATAAGAAACAATGTAGAGTTACTGGGCTTTAATTAATATTCTTTTGAGCTTTTAAATACATATTCAGGAAGTGGATTGGAGGATAGAAAATTACGTTTTTGAATGAGAGGTTTGTTACAATAATTACGATAATACGGTCATACCAATTCTATTTCTTGTTTTACGGATCCACCGGTCGTCTTTTTTTCAAGACAAAGAAAATAAATCAAATTAATTTCTCACCGGCTCAAAAAGTAAAATTCTAATGGCCAAATATGTAAACCTGCAAGAAATTTTATTGGGCCCCATATACACTTCATAATTTGCCAAAAGTAATATAATTTAAGTATTTAGAAGGAATATTACTTTGATTGGTGATTTTAATTTATTATTTTTTCCCTCCTGCCTTTAAGTTTTCTGATGACAAAAATCCATAAAACAAGAAATAAAATTGGTCTGGCCTAAAGGACATTTATAAAGTGCCTGTATCAAAACACATGTATATGCTCAAAGCACTAAGACATCATTATCCCAAGTTCACCCATGCTGCCTGTGAGTGCTAGAAGGTTAATAGTCATAATGACTTATTCCACCGGGTACCCATTCAATGATGGGTGAACAAATTCACTTGCCTAAGGTGAGACCATATGAGTCATATGTGATTCGTTGTAGGGCAGGACTGAAGTCCTAGAAACTCTCAGGATTCTACCTGCCTCACCCCGTCACCCATCCAAGCACTCTCTGTGACCAATGTTGCTTAACTTTGGGCCACAGAGATGTGATTCAGAATGTTGTTTTTCTCATCACTGCTTTACAGTGAGTGAGTGAGTTTTAGTTTTAGGACGCACTCAGCAATATTCCAGCTATATGGCGGCACTGCTTAACAGACCAGCAATAATGCCGAATACCTTATACTTTCTTTGATGGGCATTTTAAATTGAGTTGATGAAGAATAATGACAATTATTATGGATATACAACTTCTTTTATTCTGTGGATATCTGAGGTGGTCCAGCTCGGCACTAAGGGATTGAGGTGTTGAACAGATATTCTTGGCTCGTCGGGTTGGGGTCGTGATGACCCCTCTCTTGACCTGAATAGGATGACAGGAGGAGGAATGGATATACCGGTCGTGTGGGTTGGCTTGCGGTAGATGCTGGTGTTGAGTCTGTTTTCTTCTCTCTGGACCAGGACATCTAGGAAGAGGAGTTCTTTGTCAGCTTCTGATTCCATCGTGAACTGCTTACGCGGATGTTGGGCGCTGAGGTGTTGGAGAAGGACGTTTGGGTCGTCGGATGGGGGGAGAATGACGAACACTTGCTTGACAATGACATTAGAATCTATGTCCAAACGTCGCCTCCACAGAATATAAAAAGTTGTATATCCATAATAATTGTCATTATTTTTTACCTTATACTTGTCCATCCATACAAGAGCCACCCTTAGTGAGTTTCGTGTTGTTGTATCAATTCCACTGGGCGAACCATACGGTCGGAAGTGTCGGAATACATGACCCACTCGAGAACACGGGACTATTTCCATCCGACCTCCGCACTGCCAGATCTGGAGGAGTAGTAATAGAGGTCATGTGAGGTTATCTGATGGAAAAACACACATTGTGTTCAAGATACTACCCATCCACTTTCAGATAATGTAATCATAAGGACATAACTTATTCTAATGTTTTAACTTATTTATACATGATGCCATGGGTTCAAACTAAATACTGAATGGTCACACAAGTGTCAGCTCTCAATACATTGTAAACAGTGCCAGCTTGAATATCTGGACACAAGGTTTTGAAAGATTAAAATGGAGGTTTCCTTAAAAAAACAGCCCTCATCTAAATCTAAATCAAGCAATCAAAATCTTTGACTGTTGATGATGACGAGAAGTCATTCAATACTATACTGAATATATTTAATATGATATTATCTCAGGGCATACCATTATCAAAGAGATACCAAATGACAGGTTGTTTTTCATTTTCTGCAATTTTCTTCATTGTCTTAGAAATATTATACCCCAATGTCTTGTGATGACTATTATCTCATTAACCACATCACCCACATATACTGAGAGAAAAAAATAAAGGATACCGATGAAGGTGAACAGGAAAATTTAAATGTTCCTTTATTATTTTCCAGTTTTCATCACCACAGCGCTATTCAAAGCTGGTGATGTAAGCTGGAAAATATTAAAGGAACACTTGAATTTTCCTGTGATCCTTTATTTATTTCTCTCAGTATATGTGAAATTTTGGTTATGGCTTTGATAATGATTCCTTCAAAATAAAATGGAAGCTTTTCAAACACTGGACATTGAAAATATAGTTAGGCGAACTACTTTTTGATTGACATATGTCTCAAATCACAACCAGAGACTACCACTGATGTTGGGCTAGGGCTTTAGCAAGTTTTCTCCAGAAAACAAGATAAATGTCTCTTACCCGGAAAGATATTTCAATGTTTTCACCTCCCCAAACATCCATTTGAGAATCATACTCTCCAAGCTCATGAAAGTAAGATCGGTCCATGGCAAACAATCCACCAGGCATAGTAGGAGTTCTGGAAGAGATACATACATCAGACTTGTAATGATACAGTCGAGCACCGTTGTCTCGATATTCATGGCACCAAGAAAACATATCGTGTTATTCGAACTTTGAGACATCAGACCAACGCGTATCATCACATATCACTATGAAAGAAAACAAAACGCTTCTCAGGATGTTTTGATTCGAAACTATAATCCATTATCAGTAGTGTTTATTCGTAACAGGGAGTACTTCCTAATTATTTCCTAATTAAATAACAAAATTTTAATATAAATTGCATATTTACATACTTATCCTATCTCACGATTTGCACTTCTCTCTCTTGCTTCGACACTGAGTTGAACGAATGAGAACTTTTCCTGTAGGCCTCTCTTGTCCATACGCCCATGTTCCCCAGGCTGCTCTCCTAATAGGACAGGTCCCTGGTCCCCGGCTAAGTGTGCAGCACGTTCCCCTGTCTACCCACGTGACTACCTCAGAGTGATCATTCTCTTCTTGGAGCCAATGATCGTAATCTGAGTAGAGGGGAGGCTGGGTGGGCATCCATCTCGTGAGATAGGATAAGTATATTAACATACAATTTATCTTAAAATGTTCAAATTTGTAAACTTATTCTATCTCATGATTTGCACTCATCCCATGGTTGCACGGCAGGTCACAGATTACCCTAAGTCAAAAGGCACTGACAGCATATACTGTACAGGCTAATGACAACCGTAGATAGCAATGAACAAGGGAGGCCGGATCTGACTAGCATAGTACCTCTACTAGTGATGGGTTCTCCTGAACCCCTTGGCTTACTAGGCATCATCGCTCCCAAGGAGTGGGTGCTCCTGAGCAATGTGGTGTTCGGCCACAGGATCCGACTAGCATAGTACCTATACTAGTGATGGGTTCTCCTGAACCCCTTGGCTTACTAGGCACCATCGCTCCCAAGGAGTGGGTGCTCCTGAGCAATGTGGTGTTCAGCAGCAACCCTCACATACGCAAGAAAACGCAACTAGGCAAGTCACCTTGCTTCACGCCACGATTTATCAGAGTACCCCCGTAATTACGACTAGTAATCAGGCCCACACCTGCTTCGAGACAGCCCCCAGACCCCATCACGAAGAGGGAAAAGGAAACTGAATCGGAAAACTCACAAGTTTAACGTTCAGTACCAAAACAACACCACATGACTTCCACTACTTACCACAGTTAGGTCACAACGGTGTGCTAAGGTACTTAGGAGCTTGAACGCTACGAAATCCATGAGGAAATCGGGAAGGACTCACTACACTGATGTGATTGCTCTGCGGAGTAGAGGTCAGCAAGCGAGATTATTGAACACTTCTACATCCGTAGGGAGCAACGACAAGGTAGGCCCATAACTACCAAGGTCACTACGTGCGATGGTTAGTTCGAACCCATTGACTTACTAAGCACAATTGCTCCCAGGGACCGGGACTCCCGAGCAATGTGGTGTTCAGTCACTACCTTCACGAAAGTGAAAGGACGCAGCTTAGCAAGTGTAATCAGTCGTGTTACCAAAATTTCCAAGGTACCACCGCAATAAAAGTCTAATGACTAGTATCGGGCCAGCACCTGCTTCGAAACAACCCCCACAGACACCTTCCCGAGGAGGGTGAAAGGGTAATTGAATCGGAAAACTCACAATTTTAATGTTCAGTACCACAACATCATCTTATGACTTCCACTACTTACCACAGTAAGATCACATAGATGTGTATAGGTACGTAGGAGCATGAACGCTACGAAGTGTAACACTTCGGGAATGACTCACTTCACTGATGTAATTACTCCGTGGAGCAGAGGACAGTAAGTGAGGTGGTGACTCTCCAGAGTCTCAAATTAAATTGAGAGGATAAATCGAAGTCCCAGAAGAATCGAAGACACAAATCAGAAATAAAATTCAGAACTGTGTTGAGTGAACCGATCAGATGATAAATTCGAATCATCAACTGAAGCAGAGCTGCTGATCCTGTCAACCCCTGATGGTTTATGTACAAAATTACCAACAAAATGTCTGTTTGAATCAGTATAAGAGTGAACCGTAGTTCAACTGCCCAATGCCGAACAGCGAGAATGACAGTGCTGATTCGTTGATATGAAGGGCCCTTTCTCCTGATGACCATTTTTTCTGCTAGGCCACTTGATGGAGAAAGTGAGCGCCCCAGCTTGAAAGATGTGTCGACGAACAGGTGTTGAGTCGGTATGAAGGGCACCATAGAGACTCCAACGCAAACATTCCACTTGTTGAGACACCAACAAAAGACTGAATGTAGTTGTGCGGGAAGACAAATCAACTCCCTGGGGTTGTCGTCCCCGAAGTATGGGCACAGAAACATCTGAAGAGGGCGAAGCTGCAGCTGGCCCCTGTAAGTCAGTTTCTTGTGCCGACTTCAACCACCCTAGTAACTTCTGCCACTGGCGAAAAGTTGTGGGTTGGACCAGCACTAGGGGTGCGTTGCACTGAATCTTGTCCCACCTCTCCTGGGGCACAAACATCATGACCTGTCGTGTTGAATATTGTCCCAATAAAAAGAAATCATCGGGTCGGTGTTACCTCCGATTTCTCCGAATTCAGCAGCTATCCTAATTGCGTGAGCAACTTGAAGATGAGGTGCCTGTGGAGAGGAAGGACGACTGGATCCTGCTGGGCTTGAACACAGTCGTCGATATAGTTCTCGAATGTCACGCCTCAACAATGCAGGTAGCTTGTTATCGGATTGGGTATCTGAGTAAAAACCACGGGGCCGTACATATGCCAAGCAGCAGGACCCTCCATTGGTATCAATGACGCCCCTTCAAAGTAAATCGAAGATACTTCCGATGGTCTGGATGTATCGAGATGTGAATGTAGGCATCTCGAAGGTCGAGGGAAATGAGAGGTCTAACAACTCTTGCCTTTGACAAAAAGATATCTCCTGATATAAGAACGTTTAATAAGTCGAGCTACTATGTCAGTTCTAACAGAGTGCTGAATGTAGTATGTTCGGCACATGGAGATTGTCAGTTAATGTACAGGAACATTCACATTGTAACGAATTGAAGAAATTCGTACGATCGGCGACCTCAGGAAAGTTTCGGTTGGCCGAACAAAATAATGGTTTGCCAGGTGGAGTGATAAAGGTAGTAGATCACTGCCTGGTGACAGTCCATGCATAACTGCAGTGACCTCTGAACTCAGTGCTTGAGCTAGTCAAACCGTTCACGGGTGTTTCTGTCTGTCACCCTCGATAAGCAGTCTCTCTCGACTGGCTGTTGAAATCCCGACACAATCACTCTTACCGGGAATGGCACTGTTCATTGTTACTAGCATTTAAAGGCTGGACTTGATATCCGATTCGTGGGACCAAGACAAGTCTGCAAGGGCACTTCATAGTCACTCTAATCATCAAAATTCCGGTAAACAAACAGTAGTCCGCCATTTGCAAACGTTACACACGAGTGACAAAAAAACGGACAACACGGTCTTCGGTTAACCGGGCGAGTTGCAACCCATAAATTCCAGGCTGAGCTATGCTGGCTATTTGACAAAACATCACTGCTGGTACCATGCGCAAAAACTTGACCCATCTGTTATCTGTCCAGAAACTTGCTTATCATGTAAAACAAAGGGAGCTGAAGATGACGAACCATCTGCAATAATTGCACCCAGCGATACACAAACACGCTGTTACCAGTAGTCTGTAGTAACAAGACTCAGTGGAGCGTCGTAAAGTATTCCTGGCTAGCAAGCTTATCTAGTAATGCCATATCGGGTGGTTGTAGAACTGATATCTACACCGAAGGGTAGATTCGTTGAACCGAATCATTCATCAAAGGTGAAGATCGGATGGTAGATTAAATCTGGAATGAGATGAGCCCCGGTCACGGAGGACTCTTGAGAACTGGGATCGTCAGACCGTCAAGTGCCGAGCGTGATATGTCTAGATGACTGCGCTACTGACATCACATGTAAATCGATTCGGCATGGTGAAGCACATAGCTACTACCTCTGTTCAACCAGCTGAAAAAGGGGTACAAGGTGGGATAAGTTATGTGACTAAAAACATTAAGCGCCTCACAAGCCGTAAGGTAAACCGGATAAACAAATCAAATTGTCGTGCTTAGAGCTTGCCACTTCGTAATGAGGAATTCAGCGCCTCACAGATGCCCTGAAAACTAGGATCGTGTTGAAAACTAGCAGAGTTCGACAAATTTGGCCCTATCTAGATGCAAGTTCACGAACCTCGTTGAGGATGTGGAAAACCAGTGTTGACAAGTCCCGATCCTTCATGTTGAATGTAATCAATAGAACATCTGGTATCTTGCTCTAGGTAGCTGTAGGTGGTTGGCGAACCATGCGATCATGTGTGTCGAATCAACCAAAACAATTCCTGCATCTTATAGGCGACTGGCATAGCCCGAACCATGAAAACAAAGATGAGGTTCGATGTGGGTTAAGTGTCTTGGGAGGCATCCCAGACACATTTGGCATAGGCTCTGATAGGCTGGTAAGATGGGCCATGTTGGAAATAACACGAGTGGTGAATCGCCCAATTTGTGAATAAGCTCAATTGCTGGCAAGGTCCGAGGAATGGATTATTGACGAATGCTGACAGTTCGATGAATGCTGACAATTCAGTGATCTTGAACGGCCAGGTGAACTGGTTCGGCGATAGGAAGCAGTTCGGCCTGGTGAAATGGTACGAGTCGGGCTGGTAAATCGGTTCAGGGTGGTGAGCCAGAACGTTGATGTGATCTGAATCAGTCCGAGATCTGGATCTGGATCATGACTGTGATCTGGATCGGTTTGGTAATCCGAAACGTTTAAATGATCTCAGCTGATGGAGAGATCTAGAACGATCAGATGAACCGGTGAGGCGAGGTGAAATGTTCCGGCCGAGGTGAATTGGTTCAACGAGGTGAATCGTTTCGGTGAAGAGAGCCGTTACGGCGAGGCGAGCCGTTTCGGTGCTGTGAATCGAATCGATGATGTGAACCGTTTCGGCGATAAGAAACAGTCTTAATATTATGGCGAATTGAGTCGATGTCGTAATCCACATACGCTGTGGCGAAACGGTTCGGTCTGGTGAATCCATTCGGTATGGCAAACCGATTCGGTGTGGTGAATCGGTTCGGCGATTTGACGATGTAGATCGGCTGTGTGAGTCAGCTGGCAACACAGAGCGGTTTGATGAGGCGGAACGACGAGTAGACATCTGATGATGCGCCAATAAAATCATCACCGTCCGACATGGGAATCTCCGGACGACGAGCAGTTAATACTGGTCGTTGAAAGCGGGTGTTTGTCGGGTGATCATCTGTTGAAGTGTAACGAGCTCTGTCTGCCAGCCAACGGGAGCAAGCATGTCTATATGCTCTAAAAACGTCCTTGATAAGGGAGCACATTCCTGACAACGTTTGCTCCAGGAACACAGGTCAATACAACCCACACATGACGAGAGGGGATCCGAGGAAGTAAATATTGTTACAGTGTGCGCAAAATTACCCTACTTAGGGTCAACTACCCATGATATATTTCTCATGTTAACTTGTAAGGAAAGCTGAGAACTCTCACAATATGTCCACACAGTGGTGCGACAAGAAGAAGAATGATCACTCTGGTAGTCACGTGGGTAGACAGGGGAACATGCTGCACGCTTAGCCTGGGACCAGGGACCTGTCCTATTAGGAGAGCAGCCTGGGGAACATGGGCGTATGGACAAGAGAGGCCTACAGGAAAAGTTCTCATTCGTTCCACTCAGCGTCGAAGCAAGAGAGAGAAGTGCAAATCGTGAGATAGGATAAGTTTAAAAATTGACACCTTCAACTCAATTAGTCCTAATTAGTTTACACTACCACATGCCTTTGATTCATGCTGCACTGTGTTTAAACGTGGGAGAAACAACTTCAGTTTAGAGGAATACTTGCCCATGAAAGGTAGGTGAATATCGAGTTTCTTTGCAAATATCGAGTTAAAAAGGTAATTTTGCTTGTTGGGACCATCAAATTATATCGAGATATCCGAAATATTGAGACATCCGGATCGAGTTAAAAGACCTTAAATGATGATAATTTATGATAAATTATGATGGATTTTGCCGGGACCAAGATGTTATACCGAGACAACCGAGATATCGAGTTATCAGAGTTCGACACAACTGTACTTCATGATCATGTATATGCTATAGTCCTGCATCTGCGAACAGGTGGAATGTGGAAGCATATCATGTAAAGCGTTTGCTTGCCACAATGAAAATCCAAGTTTGATTCCCCAGATTAGTACAATGTGTGAAGCCAATTTCTGGTGTTCCCTGCTGTGATATTGCTGGAATATTGCTAAAAGTGGCGTAAAACTAAACTCACTCTCTGATTGTTCTTCACCTGTCGTGTCCCAGTACTTACTCAATGGGATCAATAAGTTTATCAATATTTTTCTGGTATCTCGGTGGCAGCCCGTCCCATCTGTGGAGCAGGGACCAGGTGAATCCTCCGCGGACAAGGTGTGACGAGCGGTACATGAAGGTGTCGGCGTCAATCATGTCCACGACTGGCACCACCACCGTAGTCCGCTGTTCCTTGATCCGGGACAGGAGCGGCTCCAACCATTGACTGTTCACTTCTATGTGACTGTCGAGAAACACCAGAACCTGTGAAGGAACAATCTCTGTGGTAAATATGAATTAGTTTGTTATTTGTTTGTTGAAGGAACAATGACTGTGCTAAATCATCCTCAATAATCTCCAAGGTATACGTTCCAATAAATCTCCACTATACCCTGGATGCATCTACAGCTAGGTCCGATGATTTTATTACATCCTTCGCTTGGCTTTTTATCCAATGAGCTGTCTACGCTGGGAAGTTGAGCGTACAAATCACTTTAACCTTTTAAACTATCTGACTGATTAAACTTGGCAACACAATTGTTGTAGAGGTACTCTGAAAGAGGTAGAAGGAGTTCTTGCATATATTTTTTAAGATTTCAGATCTGTCAATTTGTCTGTATGTTTTCCCCTAAATCAGAGTCGCACTGCGTACAAACTTCCTCGGCTGCAACCGCTATCTTTGTTGACACTGGCAACACTCGGTTGTAACGACAGCTTATCTGATTGGCTACTGTGAGAATGTGGAGTCACCAAAGGGAGGTAATTTAATCATTGGCTCGAGCCGTAGATGCATCCAGGGTTTAGTGGAGATTTATCGGAATGTATACCCTGGAGATTATCGAGGATGTGTGCTAAATATGAAGTATTTTGTTATTTGTTTGTTGAAGCACTCAGCAATATATTCCAGCTTTATGGCGGTGGTCTGTAAGCAATGGAATCTGGACCAGAGAATCCAGTGATCGACATCATGAGCATCAATCTACATAAATTGGGTTGGTTGGTTTGTTGTATTATATTGTAATCTAAATACATAATTTTTTGGGGGAATACATCATGTGGTAGCTACCCTGAGGGCTGATAGTTAGTATTATTCAGATAAATCCATTATATATTTCTTGAGAAGCATGGTGTGATATAGTGCCTTTAGTTTAATATTGCCACATAAAAAATACCCAGGATAATTAAGGATACTGCGGGTGAACATTTATTTTTGTCAAAGCAATTCACCGAAACATACAAATCTGTGATTCAAACTGAAGATCATAGGACCTAGGAGTGACTATTGAAGGGGAGACAACTATTGCAATAGCGAAAGTCTATTGCAACATACTATTACGATAGCGATAGTCTATATAACTAACAAGAAACTTGAAACCCAGATCAAGTTTGTTTAAGAGGTAACAAGGGCAGATAACTCTAAATAAACAAGTAAACAAATCTGATACTTCCTGTATTTTGTGCTGCGCATTTATCAACAGAAGTCAATTACTAAACTATCGATAGTCACACATACAATCGATGCATCGATAGTTTTTTGTTTCTACCATCGATTAATTGCTATTGGTGACTTAACAATTGCAATTCATCGATAGTTTGATGGATCATTACAGCCTTAATCAGACCACAATTTCATAAGGAACATGACAATGTACAGATGACAAGTCCTATTACAGGGCATGAAAAAAACACACTGACAGATAATGCCAATGCAAGACCAAATCATACCAAGTTTGATGGGGTCTTGTGCATAATTCTATTTTACTTCTTACGTATAAATTTTTATCTAAATACCCCTCAATCTGAAATATTTGTAATGCTCTAAATTTTAACTTTTCAACTAAATTATCCAACCTGTCCAGTGGCTTGCCTAGCTCCCAGTATCCTGGCTCGAATCAGTCCCAGCCTCTCTGTACTGCGGACTAATTTCACCTTCGACAGGTCCTGTATATACCTGGACAGACGAGCCTTGAGGTGGTCTGCAGCAGATGTATCACACGTTATATCATGTGCATAGTTACCATGGTTACTACAGAGTTAGGTGAGTTGAGTTAAACATCGCTTCTAACAGTATTTCTGTTATATCACAGAGGTCATGGCTGAAGGATCCCATGTGATGAAGGTCGATGTTGTTTGCAACACTTGTAAACAATTCCGAGAAAATAGTGTGAGTGTGCTATTCAAACTCATGAATGTAGAATTCTGGCTTCTAAGGGACCATTCATAATTTATGGCTAGGGGGGTGATGATGATTTTTATGAAGAAGCATGTACAATGTGAATGACACCCCCTAAAATTTATGTACAAAATAAGTGACCCCCTTCCCCTTCTCATAATTTCTAGGCATAATTTAAAACATTTTTATGTACAAACTTGCTGACCCCCCAGCTCCCCAGAACAAAATTGGTGACCACCCCCTAAAATCATCCCACCCCCAACCAAGCCATAAATTATGCGAGGTAACTCTGCATAGCACGTAAAATAGTCGTCACCACTTGCCCCTTTCCGTAACCTCCAAGAAGACTCGTCCCCTCTCGATGCTTGTTATGTGCCAAAACTGACCTCACTAACCTTTTTGTAAAACTAACCTCACTCACTCACTCGCTCACTATTTTTAAGAAGTGAAAATACAGAATGCTGACTGACCAAATGTACTTGCATCATCCACCAATATGATCTCATGGAGATACTTTGCAGGGGTCCGTATGAGGATTGTCTGAACGGATCTGACGAGAGTAGACCACGCTTCGTTGTAGAAACACATGACCACGCTGGCCATGGGCAGGTCCTCTGGGTACTGCTGCTCCTGGCACCTGACAACAAACAAAGCCATGTCTCAATATAAACATTAGTTTATACACCATCTGACAAGTATCTTCAGTGAAAACCTGACGAGGCTCCAGAAAATTCAAATACAGATAGACAGTGATGCGGAATATAGCACTACATGATGATGATGATGATGATGATAAGGAGGAGGAGGAGGGGCACAGAACTCACAATGTATTCCTGGAGTCTTTGATAGGTCTGATCTCCCCAAGCCTCTCACTGAGCAGCTCATTGAAACCATGGTGAGCCATACCTGTCCAAAATGTAATGCATAGTGTAAAATTAGTTAGTTTGTTAGTTTTGTTGCTCAACACTGCACTTAGCAATGAATATTCCAGGTAGGTGACAGTGGCCTGTAAGATGATGATGATGATGATGATGATGATGATGACAAAGATGATGATGATGATGATTTTGTTTGATTTTGTTTGTTCAGGTTTAACGCTTTATATTCCAGCGCTGCACTCAGCAATATTCCAGCGAGCCTGATCACCAGATCCCGTTAGTTGCCTCTTAGGACAAGCATGGGTTACTTAAAACCAATTCTAACTTGGATCTTTCGATGATTGTGGACAAAATGATCTGATGATATGAGGCAAGGATAAAAGGGTACAAACTAATCTATTCTCATCAAGCTTCTCCATCCATTACAATCAAAAATATTGGTAGTGATTCATTCCAACTTTCAAACAGGGAACGATTTAGTGCCTTGATTATTACTTGCACAGGTGCAACCCAATATTACAAAGTACAAAATGCAACCGGTTACACCAAGTCAAGTCAATTTTTGAGTGGGTAAACTTCCGAATAAAACATCTAAATAAATCAATAGCATATTTCTTTCATTACACATTGCAATAAAAGCAGTGCAACTGGAATTTGTCTGGTGCAACTAGGTTTTTATTTTAGGTTGCACCTGGTGCAAGTAGGTTAACATCTCTTAATGGAGCCCTGCTTTGTCAACCATTAAAAGTAATCAGGAACAAGTAATAATCATGACAATGTAAGAAATAGCGAGAAATCAATGAGTTGGGTATTTACCTTCACTTAAGATATTTTCATCTGTTTTATTTCTCACCATACCAACTTTAAATAGTTCCATGTCATCTTCTTTGGTCCACACAGCTTTGACTAGATAGGCATCGGATGAATGTCCATGCTCTGATGTCTCTAATATATTCAACACTGCACTTAACTTCGGGAACAGAACATTATTTGAAAAGGTGTCAAACTGTTCCGTTTGGAGTAGTTTTAATGTCAAGTATGCCACCATACAGACTACTCCAGCTTGGCAGCAGAGTCTCCAGAACATCTTTATTCAAAGAATCATCTTACTGGAATTGTGCACAGGTTATCTCAGTTTCTTCCAGGTTATCTGAATAGAAAACAGAAATGGTATTACATATATTTGAACACATAATCACATGAGGAGGCTCAAGGTAACTGACTGAGTGAGTGAGTGTGAGTGTGTGAGTTTTATGCTGCTTTTAGCAATATTCCAGCAATATATTTTTATAATGGCATGGAAGGTAGAAATTGGCTTCACCCACTGTACACATGTAGGGAAGCAAACCTGGGTTTTAAGCACATGGCAACCCTAATGCCCCGGGTAATGGTTAGAACCACTGAGTCTGTGTATTTACTCTCATGGTATCCTTCAGATTGGGTATTGACTAAATCTATAGTCAATATATAGTGAGTGAGTGAGTATGGTTTTATGCTGCTTTTAGCAATATCACAGTGGGGACACCAGAAATGGGCTTCACACATTGTAACCATGTGGGGAATTGAACCCGGGTTTTCTGAGTGATGAGCGAACACTTTAACCATTAGGCTACCCCACCGCCCCTCAATATACAGTGAAACACAACTGTCGTGGTGTGTGGTCCTGAGCATAGAGCTCAGGTCACTATCAGCTGAAGTTAAGCAACTTGGTGAGGAGAGTCCTTGGATGGGTGAGCGTGTGTGACAGCTTGACTCCTGAGAGTTTCTAGGACTTCACTCCTGCCCAACAACCAAGCACATGTGATGCACATGGTTAGCTTGGGGTGAAACGGTATACTGCAGTATTTTGCCTTCGGTTTGGTATACAATAATGCATTCCAGAAATTCTGTATTTTTGGTTTTTGTACTGTTATCTTATGAATCGAAATGGACTGAACTGAAGACACTGTAACTGCAATACTGTCATAGCATGGAAAGATGTATCATAGCATTTCAAGACCATTAACCTTAGGCAAGTGAGTTTGTTCACAATTGCCTCTGTTCACCCAGCAGAAAATGGATACCAGTGGGAAAAATCACTATTAACCTTCTAGTGCTTAACAGGCAGCTTGGGTTATCTGGGGTAATAATAATCAGATTGTGTTAGTGCTTTGGGCATGTGCCTTGAACATGGAAAAGGCACATTATTCACAATTATTATTATTGTCAAACATTTGAATGTGTAAGCTAGATCCCTGTGTATTCCTTCATTGTTTATCCATTGTATTAAACCTTGAATCTTTTACACAGGTCCTTTCAACTTTGACACAACAGTTATTGATCATAGCTTTACTCCTTAGGGTCCAGTTTTGGAGTATTTTTACACAAATCACTGAAGCATTTATTATGGCACCAGTGTTAGGTACCAATGAGGTTTCTGGGGAAACCCCTTTCTAAATAGCGTGCTGATCGTTGTGGGGAATGAGCTCAGCAAAGAGTCCGAAGTCGGAGAAGCTAATTACAATTTTATTTACAAGAACAGAATAACACGGGGTGGAAACAGAGTCATTAATTACAACCCTCTGGGCTGAGGGCTAAAGCTAACCTGTGTTGGGAGAATCTGAAACCTACTGATTAACATTTTCATTTCCAAACTATTTATCTAAAATTGAAACAACAAAAAGATTATGATTCGTTGATGATACAAAATGGGGTGTGCCCTTTAACACCCTACAATAAATGAAATGACCAGACTTCTTATTTCTGTCTGTTTATGTGATACCCCCAGTGTATCAAATACCATGTGCTCACCACAGCAATACGTGTCTGTGTTACAATAAACAAGATTATTTACACTATTCACTGCAGTTCATGTATGATGGCTATGTTTATTCAGTAAATAAACATCTACACAGACATACTGGTACGAGAGTGAACAGGCTACTTTACAGAGTAACTAATATCTTACTCTTTCTCAGTAAATACCAAGTTAGTACTTTTTTTAGGTCGAGTCCTCTCAAAATTTTCACTATTCCTATGTCGCTATGTTTCTGTTTAACAGCAGCAATAATAAAAAATGAAACCTAAGAAATCTGCTTGACCAAACAAACGTTTGGCATCAAAATGGATCAAATTGCTCATAAACCTACATGAGTAAGTTTTTGCTGAAATATATTAATGATCGAAAGGCAAACCGTTCATGACCCATGTGCTGTTGACAGCAACATTACTTGACAGTATGTATAAACGGAAATATGGCATTCTAACTATAAATGATTGCAATAGTTTAGGTTAAATAAAAGTATTTAAAAAAACAAACAACAAAAGCTACACACAGTTATTAATATAAAGATATGGTGACGTTTTACCATGTAAGGTATATCTTTTTTTTTGCAAAGCAGCTGCAGTTTTCCCATGCCGGCCATGGTGACGTAACGTGTTAATGCTGTGCCATTTTAGCTTTACACTCTTGAAACACGTCTCAAGTAAATGTATGGTATCATTCGCATCGCCTGACTGTTGATGCCTTAATCAACACAACTTAGCATCCTAGGTCTGGAGTAAGTCAACCAGAAAATGTTTCTCTTACGGTTGAGCGGCATCCCATGTGCTTTTGTTGACGGAAGTAATAACCGGATATTACACGTGTAGTCGCTGAAAACACCTGTAAAAACTAATTTCTGATATATACTAATTCTGGATAAATAGCACCAAAGTAAAAATATCAGTATAGAATCAGAGACAAAAAAAATGAAAAAATGGAAACCTTGTGCTAGATATACCCAAAAGTGATATTTAATGATGATATAAGGGGCAAACAGGCAAGTGGACTTTTTCGTTTGGTTAATCGATTGACCCACCAGCAGTTTATGTTTTCAATATAAATTAAAGAAACAGGTCTCGCTTGTCCTGCAGAATCCTACACAATGTCCGTATATGTAATTCTATGCGATATTCCATTCATTAAATTGAAGCTGCATCGGATACAAATCTATTCATTATTTCCGTATTCATCGTGTAGAGATTGGACAAGTTTATCTTAACGAACACACATTCCAAACTGAGTTCTGTCTGTGGGCGTTGCAGCTATACCCAAACGCACGGTGATGAGACCAGTCTACTTGGCGTTGGTGTTGACTGAATGTAAAACGATCAACATCAGATCTCTAATGTACTGAAGTATGTTTCAACAAGTGTTTGTTGGTTCAGAGACGTGTGGGCGTGACATTTGAAAATATGTGATATTATTTTGTTCAACGTAACTGTCAATACTTGCCACATGTTTGCAGTTTCAAGTGTTTGTTTTTGGGTAGCCAAGTGGTAAAAGTGTTTTTCATCATTCCACACACTTATGGGTTCGATTCCCAGATGTGGACTTTACAATAAGCCACGTCTTGATGCCTCAGATCACTCTTTATGTTACTTACTGGTATAATAGATGCACGCACATATACATAAAATAGAGACCCACAAGCAGTTAAGCACAATATAGAACAATTTTGATGGATAACAACTTCTTTATTTCATGAGTGCGACGTTTCAATAGAGATTTTTGTACCATTGTCAAGCAAGAGTGGTACATGAAGTAGAGGAGATGTGTATATATACTGACTATAACAATGAGACATAATTGCCATAAATGGTTAAGCTGTAAGCTGATGAAACCAGAGATGTACAAATACAGGAGTGGTACAATGAAGGAGATGTTTATACAATATGTGAGATGTTTATACAATATGTGAGATGTTTATACAATAGGTGAGATGTTTATACAATAGGTGAGATGTTTATACAATAGGTGAGATGTTTATACAATAGATTGGGCTTGGTGGAGGAGTGCATCATAAGCGGATTGAATGAAGTATGCTTGGTCACGGTTAATATAGGGCTTATGTTTCAACTTTGTAAGAATATGTTTGTCTGCATGTTTCTTATGAAATTGGTTGAGGCGATGGGGAAGCTGAGTTGTTAGAGCATTTGCCCGTCACGGGTTTGATTCCCCATCTGTGAACCCAATTTCAAGTGACATTGATGGAATATTGTCAGAGCTGTTGAGTGAGTGAATAAGTATGTTTTTATGCCACTTTTAGCAATATACCTGTACATTGTACCCATGTGGTGAATTACCCGTGAAGGTCCCAGGTTAGAATTGGTCTTCAGTAACCCATGCTTGTCGTAAAAGGCGACTATGCTTGTCGTAAGAGGCGACTAACGGGATCGGGTGGTCAGGCTCGCTGACTTGGTTGACGCATGTCATCGGTTCCCAATTACGCAGATCGATGCTCATGCTGTTGATCACTGGATTGTCTGGTCCAGACTCAATTATTTACAGACCGCCGCCATATAGCTGGAATATTGCTGAGTGCGGCATAAAACTAAACTCACTCACTCACCCCCATGTGGTGAATTGCACCTGAGTCTTCAGCAAGACGAGCAAATGCTTTAACTATTAGGCTACCCCACCGCCCTTGCAGCTGTGGGATATTCTTAACACAGCACACATGTTCCAGATTATGACAGAGTCCTGACAGGTGTCACGTGGTGATGCCCCGTCTTCGCCAGCTCAAGCTGCCTGTCGCCATCATCATCGGTTTCTGCATCATCTACTTCCTGTTGCACCGTCATGCCAGCGACATTAACCGTCGCCCGAGACCTTTCCGACCACGAGCCCACAAGGGAGTTCCAATGCCCCTTCCCCCTGACGATGCTGACGATAGTGGAAAATCATCCCAGTACAGTTTAGAGTATCTCCACGATTTAGGGAGGATTGAGACACCTGACGACCAGCGTAAACATGATCAAGGTAAGAAAAGCGAGCGGAAACATGATCAAGGTAAACATGATCAAGGTAAGAAAAGCGAGATATAGGGAGGATTGAGACACCTGACGACTAGCGGAAACATGATCAAGGTAGGAAAACGAGATATAGGGAGGATTGAGACACCTGACGACTAGCGGAAACATGATCAAGGTAAGAAAACGAGATATAGGGAGGATTGAGGACACCTGACGACTAAGCGCAAAGCAAACATGATCAAGGTAAGAAAACGAGATATTGGGAGGATTGAGACACCTGACGACTAGCGCAAACATGATCAAGGTAGGAAAACGAGATATAGGGAGGATTGAGACACCTGACGACTAGCAAAACATGATCAAGGTAAAGAAAGCGAGATATTGGGAGGATTGAGACATATAGGGAGGATTGGACACCTGACTGGCGCAAAACATGATCAAACAGTTGCCCCAGGTGGAGTGACCCCAGCATAGGGAGGCATTGTCCTCAGATATCATGTAGAAAGGTATCATATTGGAATAGAAGATCTGAATTTTAGGAGATTCTCTATTGATTATTGGCTGCTAAGCAGGATAGATAACAAGTTAACCAAATATGGGAATCCTTGGGTGTATATCCATCAATGTTGGGGCCGGTGGGGTAGTCTGGTGGTTAAAAAGTTTGTTCATCATGCCAAAGACCCGGGTTCGATTCCCCACATGGGTACGGTGTGTGAAACCCATTTCTTGTGTCCCCGCTAATAGTGTTGTTGTTTAATGCTGTTTACAATGACTGTTCAGGTTACCACCACCATGCGTTCAACATCCTCATCAGCGACCGACTGGATTATGTTCGGCCGATCCCCGACACCAGGAATCCTCAGTACGTATACAACAGCACAGTGACGCTGCTGTGTAGTTCTCTTAACAACAGACTCACTCACTCACTCACTCACTCACTCACTCACTCACTCACTCACTCACTCACTCACTCACTCACTCACTCACTCACTCACTCACTCACACTCACTCACTCACTCACTCACTCACTCACTCACTCACTCACTCACTCACTCACTCACTCACTCACTCACTCACTCACTCACTCACTCACTCACTCATATACCTGTGATCCTGGTTAGAACTGGTCTTCAGCAAACCATGCCACTAACTCGATTGGGTGGTCAGACTCGCTGACTTGGAAGTGACCCATGAAGATCCCGGTTAGAATTGCTCTTCATTAACCCATGCTTGTCGTAAGAGGCGACTAACAGGATCGGGTGGTCAGGCTCGCTGACTTGGTTGACACATGTCATTGTATCCCATTTGTGTAGGTTGATGCTCATGCTGTTCATCATTCTATTGTCTGGTCCATACTCCTTTATTTACAGACTGCCGTTCAATAACTCACTCGGGTAATATCCTGTTCCTGACTTACAGGCTGAGATTGGTTGTCGTGTTTCAGGTGCAGTGACAACGTCTTCTCCAGCAACCTGCCTACTGCTAGCATCATCATCTGCTACATCAACGAGGCTAGATCCGCCTTGCTGCGTACAGTACACACTGTTATAGCCCGGACACCGGAACACCTTCTCAAGGAGATCATACTGATTGATGATTACAGTGACCTTGGTAGGCATACTGTCAACTCAAGGTCAAGGACAAGGGAGATAAGTCTATGGATAGTAGACTAACAACTAGTCTCGGAAATAAACATAGTTTACAGAAAAGAAACTAGTTCATAATAAAAAAATGAAATGTAATGAAAAGGAGTCGTAAGGAGTCAGAAACTGAAGCTATGGAAATCTATACTTGCCACATAATCTAGAGTTGCATGGGCTTTCTTGGATATGTTTGTTAAGGGTCTGTATGACAGACTATCTGTGTAGTTATCAAGTACAAGTTGAATGTTTGTCAAACAAATATGGTTGCTTACAACAAACAACCAATCAGATAATACTCTTGCTTGATGTCAGTATTTTCCCATTCATTGTATAAAGAATGTTTACGTCCATAGAATTTTCTCCCTTGTTTATCTAAATGCCATTAGAAGATGTTATACTGAAGGACTGCCCCCATAGAAATTTGTATTTGGATTAGTCTTGTTCTAAGAGGTGACCAACAGGACTGGTCGGGTGATGATTGTCATTAGGGGGGACTATTGAGGAGGAAACAACTATTGCGATAGTCTATTGCAGCATACTATTGCGACCAACTATTGCAATACCATTGCAATATTTTTTCTCTCCTTGAATTGTCTCATTTGAAGTCATTTCCCAAATGAATGTATAGTTTATATTAAAACAAGTTGCAGTAGCTTCAGTCTCTTTTAATAACTAACAAGAAACTTGAAACCCAGATCAAGTAAACAGTTAAAACATAAACTCAATGAAGCTGCAGTCTGCACCCAAACATCCTGTATCTTGTGCTGCACATTTAGTCTAATTTATCATCGGAAGTCAATTACTAAACTATCGATAGTCACACATACTGTCGCTGCATCGATATAGTTTTTTGTTTCTACCATCGATTAATTGCTATCACAGACTCAACAATTGCAATCCATCGATAGTTTGATGCCTCAACTGTCATTGCTAATGTCAGTCACTGGATTGTCTGGTCCAGAGAAGATTATTTACAGACTGCTGAATACAGTGTTAAACAACAACCGAAACAGTAGATAGTAGACACAGACTGAGACAGACTCTCTACTGAAACACTGTGACCATTTTGTAGATCATTTGTAATGTCAGTCACTGGATTGTCTGGTCCATGCTCGATAGTGTTTAGTTATATATAATCCTCCTGCTTCCCCTACCATTGTGACCCCTCCATCAGGTTGTACATACAACCACATGATAGTTTCTTAAACAATTTATTTTTTCTTATCCTGACTCATGATCTTTTGCTTATGTCCCATTCCCTTGGAAATGGTAGTGGAACACTTGAATGCCTTGAATATTAAGTGGTATACTGAGTAGGCATACTCTCTACTGAGACCACCCTGGGCCTATGTTTTACAAACAAGCCAAGTAGCTGTCCAAGGCTGAGTAGGCATACTCTCTACTGTGACCACCCTGGGCCTATGTTTTACAAACAAGCCAAGTAGCTGACCAAGGCTGAGTAGGCATACTCTCTACTGTGACCACCCTGGGCCTATGTTTTACAAACAAACCAAGTAGCTGACCAAGGCTGAGTAGGCATACTCTCTACTGTGACCACCCTGGGCCTATGTTTTACAAACAAACCAAGTAGCTGACCAAGGCTGAGTAGGCATACTCTCTACTGTGACCACCCTGGACCTATGTTTTACAAACAAGCCAAGTAGCTGACCAAGGCTGAGTAGGCATACTCTCTACTGAGACCACATCCTCGATCATCTCCAGGGTATACGTTATGATCACTCTCCGCTATACCCTGGATGCATCCACGGCTTGGCCCGATGAATTTATTATCTCCCTTTGCTGGCTTTTTATCCAATCAGGTGTCTACGCTGGGAAGTTGAGTGAACCAATCACAATTCTCTTTCGCTTCTTAAATTATCTAACCGTTTAACTTGGCAACACAATTGATGGAGAGGTACTATCTTTGTTGACACTGGCAGGCTCGGATGTAACGGCGGTCTTAGCTGATTGGCTACTGTGACAATGTGGGGCCAGCAAAGGGAGGTAATATAATTATTGGGCCAAGCCATGGATGTATCAAGGGTATAGTGGAGAGTGATCGTAACGTATACCCTGGAGATTATCGGGATGCTGAGACCACCCTAGGCCTATGTTTTACAAACCAAGTAGTGAGTAGGCATACCCTCTACTGTGACCCCCCTGGGCCTATGTTTTACAAACAAACCAAGTAGTTGCCCAAGACAGAGTAGGCATACTCTCTACCCTGGGTTTTGTGTTGCAGATGACCTCGGGTCAGACTTCCTGGAATATGTCCACACCAACCTACCTAAGGTGAAGGTTTTCCGGCTGGAGCAGAGATCAGGGTTGATTCGGGCTCGGATGTTTGGTGCGAAACAGGCCCGGGGAGAGGTAGGGTGAAGCAGAAGCTAGGATGATGTGTCAGATACTTTTAGCATTAGGGGAGCCCATAAGTTAAAGATTCCGCTTGTCACAGTGAAGACCCCGGTTCGATTCCCCACATGGGTAGTATGTGTGAAGCCCATTTCTTGTGTCCCTTCACTCACTCACTCACTCACTCCACACTCACTCACTCACTCACTCACTCACTCCTCACTCACTCCTCACCTCACTCCTCACTCCTCCTCACTCCTCACTCACTCACTCACTCACTCCTCACTCACTCCTCTCACTCACTCACTCACTCACTCACTCACTCACTCACTCACTCACTCACTCACTCACTCACTCACTCACTCACTCACTCACTCACTCACTCACTCACTCACTCATCACTCACTCACTCACTCACTCACTCCTCACTCACTCACTCACTCACTCACTGAACCTAATTTGACTCCCTGTTCTCCCCAGGTGTTAGTGTTTCTGGATAGTCACTGCGAGGTGAATGTCTACTGGCTGGAGCCACTACTGACACGGGTAGCAGAGAGCGAACGCAACGTTGTCATCCCCATTATTGACATCATCAGCCCGACACCTTCGCCTACGAGGCCTCGCCGCTGGTACGGGGAGGATTTAACTGGGGCATGCATTTCCGCTGGGACCAGCTCCCTCAGAGTTTCGTGGATAACCAAGCTACCAACAGCAAACCAATAAAGTAAGTGTTCACAGACTCAGTGTGTCTGTCTGTCTGTCCGTCTGTTTGACACCCATGAAGATCCAGGTTAGAATTGATCTTCAGTAACCAATCATTCTGTCTCTGTTTTTGTGTCTGTCTGTCTCTGTGTTTTTGTCTTTCTGTGTTTGTGTCTGTCTGTCTCTGTGTTTGTCTTTGTGTCTGTCTGTTTCAGTGTTTGTCTCTCTCTCTGTTTGTGTCTGTGTGTCTGTGTGTCTGTGTTTGTGTCTATGTCTCTGTCTCTCTGTGTCTGTGTGTGTCTCTGTCTCTCTGTTTGTGTCTGTGTGTGTCTCTGTCTCTCTGTTTGTGTCTGTGTGTCTGTGTCTCTCTGTTTGTGTCTGTGTGTGTCTCTGTCTCTCTGTTTGTGTCTGTGTGTCTCTCTCTCTCTGTTTGTGTCTGTGTGTGTCTCTGTCTCTCTGTTTGTGTCTGTGTGTGTCTCTGTCTCTCTGTTTGTGTCTGTGTGTGTCTGTCTCTCTGTGTCTGTGTGTGTCTCTGTCTCTCTGTTTGTGTCTGTGTGTGTCTCTGTCTCTCTGTCTCTGTGTGTCTCTCTCTGTCTCTCTGTCTCTCTCTGTCTCTCTCTGTCTCTCTGTTTGTGTCTGTGTGTCTCTCTGTGTCTCTGTGTGTCTCTCTGTCTCGGTGTGTCTCTCTGTCTCGGTGTGTCTCTCTGTCTCTGTGTGTGAGTTAGTGAATGAGTGTTGTCTGTTCACATAGAACCATAATACAGTGGTGAACAAACAGATTGTCGTTTGCTTATGAAAACTTGCAAAGAACAACAACCTGAGTCCTTAAAGTCAACTCACAAATGATCTTTATTCATAACCAGGTGTTTTTTGTGATGATGTCAATTACACTTCGTTACACTGCGCCATTTGGCAGCACCATATTTGAGTCATTGCAAATGACATTTCAATGTTGAGTATATGAGGGGCGGTCAAGAAGTAGTCAGCCTAACTATATTCTTGATGTGAGTGTTTGAAAAACTTCCATTTTATATTGAAGGAATCATTAGCAAAGCCATATCCAAAATTTCACATATGTGGGTAATGTGGTTTAGTCATCACAAGACATTGGGGTATAATATTTCTTAAACAATTGCAGAAAATGAAAAAGGACTTGTCCTTTGGTTCCTCTAGGATGATGGTATGTCCTCAGATAATATCATATAAAATATGTTCAATATAGTATTGGATGACTTCCCGTCATAATCAACAGTCAAAGATTTTTGAATGCTTGATTTAGATTTAGACGGGGACTGTTTTTTGGGGACAACCTATTTTAATCTTTCAAAACATTGTGTCCAGATATTCAAGCTGGCACTGTTTACAATATATTGAGAGCTGACACTTGTGTGACCATTCAGTATTTAGTGATATAATGAATAAGTGAAAACATTAATTTTTAAACTTATCCTACCGGGTATCTCACGGTATGCACTTCTCTCTCTTGATTCGACACTAAGTGGAACGATGTAAACTTTTTCCCTAGGCCTCTCTTGTCCATCCGCCCAAGCACTCCATGCTACCTTCACTATAAGACAGCTTCTTAGCTCTCATGCAAAGCATGCGTCATGCACCACTAAAGTACTGTCTGAAATGCTAGAAAAATGCTTTTTAGCCTAAATATCTTTATAAAGGTGATAAATGTACTATGTTGTCAATATATCAACTCGTCTATTGTCTACCTAATATTTATTGCAACTGATTTAACATTCCCATGCATTTAAAGGGCAGTTTACAGGAGAGAATTTGGTACCAAAACAGCAACTTAAGATTTTTTCAGAGTTCAACAACAGAAATCTGAAATAGTCTTTACATTTATGCTAATAATACAGGTGGTGTAAAAATATGAATTAACGTGTTTTTAAACAAATAAATGTTGAATGTTTGTGTTACTTTATTGAAGAAATATAATATAAATGTTAAGTCTTGATAAATAAGTTTCCCGTCATGCATGCACATCTTTATCACAGCGTCCACTATGGCCAACGATTTGTAGTTGATTGTGGGACGTTGGGGTAGCCTAATGGTTAAAGCGTTGGCTCGTCACGCTGAAGATCTGGGTTCGAATCCCCACATGGGCACAATGTGTGAAGCCCATTTTCTAGTGTCCCCCGCCGTGATGTTGCTGGAATATTGCTAAAAGCGGCATAAAACCAAACTCAGTCAGTCAGTCTGTAGTCGATTGTTGCAAAGGTTTATAGTTTTTTTCTGCTTAAAAAAGACAGAGGTCTGTGTGTCTGTGTGTTTGTGTCTGTGTCTCTGTGTGTCTCCGTCTCTCTGTTTGTGTCTCTGTTTATCACAGCGTCCACTATGGCCAACGATTTGTAGTCGATTGTTGCAAAGGTTTATAGGTTTTTTCTGCTTAAAAAAGACAGAGGTAAAATTTTCATTAGTTTAGAAAGGGTTTATTACAGAACTTGTAGAGCTGTTGGCATGTCTTACCAACAAGTTTACAATATTGTAAACAAATCAGACAAGACAGGGACCGTCTCAAATGCAAAACCGGGACGTAAAACCATCCTTGACAACTTTGACAAGGGAGGGCTTAGACGAGTGGTCTACAAACTTTATGAGAAGAAAAATATATATATTCTAAAGAAGCTACACCAGTGACTTCGTTAAATCTTTGGCCAATGTTCACAACTAGATTAAACTGACCGAATTACATCCATATTTTATCAATGAAATATACTGTTGACATGCAAAACATTTATTAAAACGTTGCACACTTCTACAATCAATCGATAAGATAACACAAGTGATAGGATTCTTTCCAATGTACAGTAATTCGTATGTTTATTTCAAAACAAACACACATACACAAATGATCCCTTACATGATCCCTTACATGACCGATACGTATGCTATACGTACACATATTCAACATTTTGCAGAAAACACCTATTGAGATGACCCCTCGCCCGAGCGTGTGCTCAGGTGTCAATTTCACCTGTCGATACCGTGGATGCTGATGACGTAACACAGGCAGTTAATGTTTGTATCAAATAACGTCCCACTACCCCTTATTTTTCTAAGTTTTTGTATTTTCATCAGTAAAAACACATTTTAGAGCATGTCTCAAAATTTATTCCCTCGGTCTGCATTAGGTAGATGTTTCTTGAAGTGATATTTGTTATTTAAGTAACTTTACTTATCGGAAGATGTTCAGCATTTGTATGGCTCTCAACATTCCAGCCCGAGTCCTTCGTCTTCGACCACGTCCCGGGTAGTGGTTGTCGAGACTGCTACCACCCCTCAGGATACCTCTACACAGCAGGACCTTCGAACTACGCTCTCTGTCTCTCGTTCACCGGACCAGTTATCTCGGCAACCTGGCTTATCTGTTTCAGACAAGAAATAGCTGATCTCTACACCTGACTGCACAGAGCGCATGCGCAGAAGCTGTTTTCACTCTCGTCGTTCATCCAGTAGTGAGAGGAACCAGTCTACCTCGCCTCAACGCCTGTCAGTGGTTATTTCACCATCTCCTTCCCATTCGGCGAAAAGAAGTGTGTCTTGCGTCCAGCTGCCTCGATCTTCTGCTTCGCCGAAGCCTGCCAGATCGAATCACAGTTCGTTCGAATCACGCTTCGCTTGCCCGCTCCCCTCCACCTCGACTTTCCCCAGACTGTCCACCTTCCCCAGAATTAGACCGGCTCTCTACGAAACAGCTTTCACCCGAACCGGTCTTCATCGAAACACCTGTCTAAGAGTCAGCATTCTCCGGATCGATCGTCTGCTAAACGTACTTCACCTAATTGTACTTCGTCAACTACTCTGTTGGACCCTACGGTCATGTCTCCTCAGCACGGACGCGGCTTTCACCGTGTCGTCTGGATCAGTCTCCTATTATTATTCATATTTGTTCACCGGATAGACCTGATTGGGCTACTTCACCACCGAGATGCCACTCTTCGACTCATTCGCATTCAACTAAGCACACGCCTCCCTCTGCTTCGTTGAGATCGGTTCTTCGTTCCAAGTCACCGCCTCAGAATTCGTCTTCTCGTCATCATGGGACTTCTGGTTCTGCCCACTCGACCCGTCACCCTAGATCTCCTACACGGTTGACTGCTGCCTATCGTTCAAGATCAAGGCGTCGTCGTTATCGTTGCGATATCTCCCCTCCTTGCTCCCGTTCTCCTCAGCGGGTCTCCATTTGTGCATCCTCTCCCGGTTCGTCCCCCTCCAGACATAGATATGGTTCTACGGATTGTCGATCTAATCAACTGTTTTCCGAGTTGCGATCTCAGCGTGCTATGACTTCTGACGGGACTCCTGCCTCTTCGCGTCTCTCTACTCGGATTGTACCAGATTCCTGGACTCTTGCGCAGGAAACTACTCCTCCCCCAGATCTGGCTGCGATGTTAAGTGCTCTTACTACTTCTTGGAATCAACAACAGGCTGCTCACTCTACGGGGAATGCTCCTCCCCTCGGACCATCTGTTACGGCGTCTAGTCCTGGTGTTCCACCTGATCCTACGTCTCCAGGACATTCCGTTGTGGATTTTGTCGATGAGCCTCAAGGTTTAGCTTGGATAGTGGAGAAACTCCACTTCCCTATGTCACAGAGCCCGGAGGATTTATCTCATTCCTTCTCCATGAGACAACGAGACTTGACATCTATTACTTTCCCACCATGGCCTTGTATTGCTCATCTCACTACGTCCTTGGATCATGCCTTTAAAAGCCTTAAACGGATTAAGGATGGCCTGTCTTCGCCTAGGTTTTCGCTACCAGCAACTCACTCCCATGGTTTCCAGTCCTTGGCTACTACCCCTTCGGTGGATGAGGATGTCCCAACACTTTGTGGGAAGAGGACTTGTTCAGCTTTTCTAGTTGAAGACCGAGAACTGTCTCACATGGTTACAGCTATTCATCATTCCTTACCCTCGATCAACTGCATCATCTCAGCGGTGGACGTGGTTGCGGCATCAGTGGAGCACTCTTTCACCGATCAGGATGCTTACATCAGCGGCTGTATGTCCCTTATACTGGACCAATTTTAGATCGTACTTGACCAGCTGTCTCATTTCCCTGGCTATCTCCTGGCAGTTCGACGTTGCAGCCCACTCAATTTGTCTTCATGGGATGACAGGTTTAAGGCTGAACTCTTCCGTCAACCATGGTTTGCAGAATCCTTGTATAATGGCAGGTTTGGGGAAGTTTCGACGAAGGTGGATCGGGACACTCAATTTCAGGTTTCGGTGGAATTATTGAAACTCCAGAAGTCTCATCTGCAAGTTTCCATGATACAAAGGAGGCCTCCACGGTTCGTGCCTTCTCATCCGGAACTGCGTCAGGGTTTTCGTGGCCATTTGTCCCGAGCTAGAGGTCGTGGCACTTCTTCCCGATGTCCTCCCAAGTCCAACTCCCGAGCTGGGAGTGGGGCCCCCAAGCTGTGACTCGTTGAAACAAGGGCACGACTAGGAACTCCCGCCTCCAGCCGTCCCCATCTATGACTCTCCAGTGAGCGCGAGGTTCGCTCCCAACTGGACCGTACTTGACGATCCTTTTGTGACCAACCTCCTCACCAGAGGCTATCACCTTCCAGTCATCAGACGTCCGCTGCTGACAGTGCATCCAGTACACCGCAGCTACCAGGCGGACCAGGTCCAGGTTCTTCCTTCCACCGTAGGTACGCTCATAGAGAAATGTGAAGTCCAGTCTCTCAGTCCGGCGCCCAGCACTCCGGGGTTCTATTCCCCCATCTTTCTGGTTCCCAAGAAAAACTCCACAAAACTAAGACTCATTTTCAACGATGGGTTTGGCGAACCTTCTTCAGTTGGCGTTTCGGTTCTTCCATCTGATCGACTCCCTTGCCATCGATGCTCGAGCCAGACACATTCCCAGAGTCAGGAATGTCATCGCAGATGCGCTGTCCCACTCTGATCGGCCGTCTCCCACGGAGTGGCACTTGAACCCACAGATCTTTCGGGAACTGGTCTTCCTGTTATTAAGGCCCCAAGTCGACCTATTTGCCATGCGGTTCAACCATCAGCTCCCGCAGTTTGTCTTGCTGATACCAAACCAACTAGCGTGGGATCTCTCGACGCTCTGGTGATTTAGTGGGAGCGACTCAACGCTTACGCCTTTCCACCTCGGGCTCTCCTACCCAGAGTCATCCAGAAACCCCAGATTCTACTGAATTTGGTCGCCCCTTACTGGCCAGTCAGGAGTTGGTTTGTCGATCTCGCACAGCTTGCAGACCTAAACCCAGTTCCTCTTCCTGATCGGGACGACCTACTGTTACACCCTCACTCGGATCGTTGTCATGTATCCCTTCACACTCTGTCTCTGCACGTTTGGCACATCTGCAGAAGTCCTTAATCGCCAAGGGGTATTCGCAGAGAGGGGCTATGGCCATCACTTCTGCTCATCGGACTTCCACCCGCTCACTTTATGATGAGAAGTGGAAATGTTTTGAGATATATTGCACGTCCAGAGGCATTATATCTCCTGTTTCTACTTCGCCTCACATCGTCGCTAAGTTTCTGCAGCATTTGCAGTCGTCTGAGAAGCTCAAGGGTTCCCCTTTGGCCACTTACCTTGCTGCGATCAACTCGGTCCTGGCTACCACCACAGGCTCTAAGGTCTCCGTGGTTCCTGAGCTTCAGTGTTTGGTCCGGTCCTTCAAGTTGGCTGATCAGTCTAAGAAATTTAGACCTCCTGCTTGGGATTTATCTGTGGTGCTGCGTCATTTGGCCTCGGCGGACTATGAACCCCTAGCTCAGAAGGACTTTGAGAAGATTTCCTTCAAGACCTTCTTCCTTGTGGCCTTGGCTACAGCAGCTGGGATTTCTGAACTTCACGCTTTGGACGTTAACAGAGTCCAGTTTGAACAGAAGAAGCATGGCAAAGTCTTCCTCGGTCTCCGTTGGGATTTTGTAGCAAAGTTGCAAAGGACAACCCGATATTGTACTTTTACCATCCCACCGTTGTCCATGATCCTTGGGCCGCATGACAATGAAGACCTGCAGCTTTGCCCTGTTAGGGCTTTGAAGATTTTTCTTGCTGCTTCTAAAGATCGCCACCGTCTCCGCAAGCGCCTCTTCACTCCATTGTCCTCAACATCCAGGGCTGAAGTGTCTCGCACCACTTTATCCTTCTGGAAGAGAGCCACCATCCTACGGGCTTACACCTTCCCTGGGTTACCGCCCCCGACAGCTTCCAATCCACATGAGACACGGGCGTTAACGTCTACAACGGCTCTGCATAGTAACTGCTCTCTCCACGCCATTATTGAAGGGTGTTTCCGGCGATCTGACTCGGTCTTCTCCTCGCACTACCTTCGAGACCTCTCAGTCAAAGATGTCCAAGGCCTGCACCAGTTTGGACCCCTTTTGCTCGCACAACAGCTGTCTACAGCCCACCAACGCAGATAGGGAACGGTCCCTCGTGGTTGCGGCTTCCCTGTATTTTCTTGGATATAAGTCTGAACTTGCTGTCTGCTTTATGTTTTGATTGCTTATGGGTTAGGACTACTTCACTTAGTTTTATGCTAAGACACAGAGATACTACCACCTCGGTGGTTGGACGAATCTTGAGCTCGATTCTGTATCACGATGTGGAAGGGTTTGACATTTCACGTTTCCTGACCTCTACTTTTCAAAGCAATTACGTCAGTGAAGTGTGTCACTCACGAATTCCAGTGGATTTCGTTGTGTTCCGACTCCAAAGTTGCTGGGCACATCCTTTGACTAAGCTTATGCAAAGGAGTGAGGGTCAATTTAATGCTGTAAAACTCGGAGTTCCCAAGTTTTGCTTCTCTTTCAGCCGCCCCTGGCCGGTGTCTGTGGGGATCTTCTCGAAGCAGGGGCTGGCCCGATTATTGTCAGCTGACTTTAATTTACGGGGGTACCTTGAAAACCGTGGCGAAGTGACATCCTTTCTCATTGAGCTGCGTCCGTCCTTGGAGATTGCGGCAAAACACCAAATCGCTCGGGAGCACCCATCTTCCTGGGAGACGTTGTGCTTAGTAAGCCAAAGAGTTCAAGAGAACTCAGCACAAGCATAGGAGTTGCGTGCATGCTGTCAGGCCTCCCTTGTGCATCGCTATTTACGGTCGTTTCCAGTCTATACAGTTCCTGCTGTTAGCACTGTCAAGACACAGGGTATCTGTGTCCCGCCGTCTGACCGTGGGATAAGTGCATACTGTTACATAGGATAAGTTTTAAAATTTGAAAATTTGAATATAAATTTTATATTTATATACTTATCCTATCTCACGCGACAGATTCCCACCCATCCTCCCCGCTATGCAGATTCTCCAAGATGGATATTATCCAGTGGCTCCAAGAATGAGAATGATGATTCGGAGATAGTCACGTGGGCAGCTAGTGGTGCATGCCGCATGCTTTGCATGAGAGCTAGGAAGCTGTCTTATAGTGAGGGTAGCATGGAGTGCTTGGGCGGATGGACAAGAGAGGCCTAGGGAAAAAGTTTACATCGTTCCACTCATTGTCGATTCAAGAGAGAAAAGTACATACCGTGAGATAGGATAAGTATATAAATATACAATTTATATTAAAATTTTCAAGTATAAGTTATGTCCTTGTGATTATGTCACCTGAAAAGGTGGGTGGGTAGTGTCTCCAAAACAAGCTCTTTCAGTAAACATGAAGGGGGGGAGTCACTTTATCAAATTGCTTTTGATGCACTTTAATATCTACGTTTGATTCTAGAGGACTTCTGTCTATCTCAAACACAGAAAATGTTTCTTTCATATTTTGTTTCCTGAAGTTTGCGATGCATATATTGCAAATTTTGCGTTTTGGGGGTACCAAGATAAAAAGTCAAACGAAATGGGGATCATAAGGCTTTAACATAGAAAAACCAATTTGCTTGAGGTTAACACATAATATGTAGAGAAATAAAATATAAAAACAGCTGCATTTGTATCATTTTCTAGGTGAGGCTTGCTACTTTTCGAACACCGCGCATAGCCTCCGATTAGCAGCCATTTCAGTATCATCAGAACACACAAATGACAATCTGATCATTGAACACACACCATTTCGACTTGATTGTAATGTGTAATATGCATATTTATTACCTACGAGGGCAAAAATATCGGGGTTAATATTTTTCAAACAATGCCCAAGGGCAAAATATCACTTTGCCATGGTAACGTGACATCATGAACAATGCCCTGACGTCATGGTTCTTCTATGACGTTGCATTCTACATGCGGCGACGGTTGGTAGCCAGCCTATGTTTGAATGTTGATTTGGGTTTATTTTCCTCAATTTGACGACTTCAGTAATGAATAGAATATCATATGAGTGCCAATATCAAACTATGTTGACGACACTCGTGCCTAAATATCGGTACCAACATACCAACATTTATTACCCACGTGGTCAACGTATGGGTAGTTGCATACTAATCTCGTACGTCACACGAGTGTCGTATCGCGTTGACCTGTGTCGTAACGACTTGACCTGAGATTATAACGATTTGATCGGGTGACTGATGACCTCTCAATTAGGTCACATTCTGACGTAACTATTTTTTCATTCTTAACAAACACGTGAATTCATTCATTCTACAACTTAAATGCATTGTGGGAATGTAAACATTGCGAACGTTGCCCTGTCGCTGTTTAATTGTGAGTTGAACTGAGACATTATATCCGTCGAAAAACATAAACGCAATGTTTCCACCAGTGATGTTAGCCGAACGAAGCAACTGTAAACCAAGAAACGGGGTGCTACGGAGTAGTTTATCGTGGGAGGCTGTACGAGGCGATGACAACTGACATGCATCGTGACGTCGGTTACCAAGGCAGTGACGTCATTACACTGTGACGTCACGCAAATATTGTACTACAGTACAAAACTCTTTCGCAACCTCTTTATGAAACCGGTTTCGGTTTGAAACCAAACAATAACAAAAATACGCTATTTTGTCAATTTAATGCATGTAAGAAGTGGGTAATAAATAAAATACCACACTCGGTCTCATTACATACGAATTATACGAAACTCGTGACCTCCTTATGTTATCTGACCTCGCTTTAGCTCGGTCAGATACCATCGTATAATTCGTATGTAATGAGACCTCGTGTAGTATTCTCTATTCAGGCACTCGTGTCGTAAACATAATATGACATGGGCACTCATATAATATCCTCTATTTCGTTTGGAATTCAATGTAATATCTTGCCTCCCCCCCCTCCAGGCCCCCAAGGACAGTAGGGTAGCCTAATGATTCCAACTGAAGGCCTAGGTTTGATACCTACACGGGTACAATGTGTGAAGCCTTATTTATGGTGTCCTACGACGTAATAATGCTGGAATATTGCTAAAAGCAGTGTAAAACCTGACTCACTCACTCCAGATCCCCAACAATGGCGGGAGGCCTGTTTGCCATCGACAGATCATACTTCCATCATATGGGAGAGTATGACTCGGGGATGGATGTGTGGGGTGGAGAGAATCTGGAGATTTCCTTCAGGGTGAGTAACCATGGTAACAAAGTATATATAAACTAGATATAAAATAATTCACCATGTCTTCTTCCTCCCTCTCCCATCCCCTCAACTTCTCCTTCTCCCACCCTACTCTTCCTCCTCTCCCATCCCCTCAACTTCTCCTTCTCCCACCCTACTCTTCCTCTCTTTCCTATCTCCTGAAGTTCTCCCTCCTTGTCTTCTTCCTCCCTCTCCCATCCCCTCAACTTCTCCTCCTTCTCCACCTGACTCTTCTTCCTCTCTCATCCCCTCAACTTCTCCTTGTTCTCCACACTACTCTTCTTCCTCCCTCTCCCATCCCCTCAACTTCTCCTCCTTCTCCACCCTACTCTTCCTCTCTCGTCCCCTCAACTTCTCCTTCTTCTCCACACTACTCTTCTTCCTCCCTCTCCCATCCCCTCAACTTCTCCCTTCCTCTCCCATCCCCTCAACTTCTCCCTCTTTCTCCACCCTACCCCTCTCCTCATCTTCTTCTCCCTCCTTCTCCACCCTACTCTTCCTCTCCCTCCCATCCCCTCAACTTCTCCTCTTCCTCCTCCGACCCACTTCCTCCCCCTCTCTTATTCCCTCCATGATATTCCTAGAATATTGCTAAAAGTGGTGTAAAACTAAACTCACTCACTCCCTTCTTATGCTTCCTCTCTTTCCCATCACCTCTACTTCTCCTTTTTAACCTTCCCATTCTTCTGCCTGCTGGCCTCTCCTTTTCCCTCCTCCTCCTCACTTCTACTACACCCCCTCCTGCTCTAAACCATTTGATAATGTTGTCAGATCTGGATGTGTGCCGGCCAGCTGGAGATCATCCCATGTTCGCGTGTAGGGCACATCTTCCGCAAGCGTCGGCCGTACACTGGACCAGGAGGAGACAGTTTCACCAAGAACTCCCTCAGAGTGGCCCTTGTGTGGATGGATGACTACATTGTAAGTGACATCATCGACTCTTGTTTAAGCTGACAACATTGACAACAACTTGAATAGTTTCACCAAGAACTCCCTCAGCGATTTATTTTTTTTACAGTTCCCATGAACATCTGGGTTAGAATTCGTCTTCAGCAGCCCATGCTAGTTGTAAGAGGTGACTCACCGACTTGGTTGATGCATGTCAAATAGCTGGAATATAGCTGGCTTCAGCATTAAACAACAAACAAACAAAGTCTTTCTACAGACCCTGAAAAAAATCCAAACTCTCTAGTTCGATAACCATGATTTTATGAATACATTCTGTCTCCTTCTTTCTATAACATATGATAATTCAAGTTAATACTAGTACATAGAGGAGGCTTGAAATAATTTCATTCCAGTGACTAAATATGCGAAAAATGCATGTATTAGCGTAGAAGGTAATACATTTCTACAATTTGCCATGGTTACATGCAGTGATATGATATTAATATTAGGGGTGACTATTGAGAAGGAAACAACTTATTGCGATAGCGATAGTCTGTTGTGACCAACTATTGCAATACTGCAATAGCTTTTTCTCCTTTAATTGTCTCATTTGAAGTCATTTCCCAAATGAAAGTGTACTTTATATGAAATAAGAACAAGCTGAAGTAGTTTCAGTCTCTTTTAATAACTGGCAAGAAACTTGGAAACCAGTTCAAGTTTGTTTAAGAGGTAACAGGGGCCATAACTCAAAGTGAACGAATCTGGTGCTTCCTTTATTTTCCACTGCGCATTTATCAACAGTAGTCAATTGCTAAACTATTGATAGTCACACATACTATCGATGCATTTATAGTTTTTCGTTTCTACCATCGATTAATTGCTATCCTAGACTCAACAATTGCAATCCATCAATAGTTTGATGCATCGTTACAGCCCTGTATAATATATGAAATATTGTCTCAGCAATGTAATATCACTCAGTGGAGTGATTGGGGGTAGCCTAGTGGTTAAAGTGTTTGCTCGTCACACCAAAGACCTGGGTTCGATTCCCTACATAAGTACGATGTGTGAAGCCCATTTCTGTTGTCTGTCACTGTGATATTAGCTGGAATATTGCTAAAAGCGGTGTAAAGGTAATCTCACGCCCTCACTTCTTGGCATAGCTCACAATAGCGATGTTATTTCATTGGTGAAGGTGTCACATCAACAGGAAAGTCACTCTAGGTCATTTCTTTCAGAAATATTACTACAAGGTCAGTCCGGGTGCCAAAGGAGTTGATGCCGGTGATGTCTATGATCGCAAGACTCTGAGGAGGCAGCTGAATTGTAAATCCTTCAAGTGGTATCTGGACACAGTCTACCCAGAGCTGGTAGGTTTGTCCAGGGAAAGGACAATGTGTGTGTCATTTCAACCCATCGAAATAGGGTAGAGCAATGTTGTTTAATTACTGAACATAATACTATATGTAACATTTATCCTGTTTGGGATTACACTTCATCAGCAAAGTACAGATTCTACTACTATGTTGGGTTGATTCCCATCTGGGATTCAAACCCACACCCTAAGAGTCAGGCACCTAATCGCCAGCGCACAAAGTCAGCCACCTAAACAATTCAGCCTCCACAGTTTCCACTTTACTGAAAAAGTGCAATCCCAAATATAACATGTTACATCTGACCAGGGGAGGTGGGGTAGCCTTGTGGTTAAAGCGTTGGCTCATCACGCCAAAGATCTGGGTTTGATCCCCACATGGGTACAATGTGTGGCCATTTCTGGTGTCTCCCGTGGTGATGTTGCTGGAATTTTGCTAAAAGAGGCTTAAAAACATACTCACTCACTTACTGCATCTGACCACTTTCTAAATGGCATTGTGTATTCATGGCTAATAGTATATCCCAGCTCAGTGTCTGCATGAAGTAATAACAATGCCTTTTTATAACTTTTCACTGTAAATCCTATTCATACTGTGGTAACCACTGGATTCACTGACTGACTCTATCTGTATTTACTTTCTAGCCTTGTCAGTCAGTAGAACACCATGTTTGTCTATTCCAAACACCTGGTTTGGTGTCTGGAAGAAATGGCTATTGTGAACACCCACATCAGGCTATTCTGAACACCCACATCATGCTATTCTGAACACCCACTGCATGCTATTCTGAACACCCACATCATGCTATTCTGAACACCCACAGCATGCTATTCTGAACACCCACATCATGCTATTCTGAACACCCACTGCATGCTATTCTGAACACCCACATCATGCTATTCTGAACACCCACAGCATGCTATTCTGAACACCCACAGCATGCTATTCTGAACACCCACAGCATGCTATTCACAGCACATGCTATTCTGAACACCCACATCAGGCTATTCTGAACACCCACAGCATGCTATTCTGAACACCCACAGCATGCTATTCTGAACACCCACAGCATGCTATTCTGAACACCCACAGCATGCGCACCCACAGCATGCTATTCTGAACACCCACATCATGCTATTCTGAACACCCACAGCATGCTATTCTGAACACCCACAGCATGCTATTCTGAACACCCACATCATGCTATTCTGAACACCCACAGCATGCTATTGCAACACCCACATGCTGCTATTCACTATTCTGAACACCCACAGCATGCTATTCTGAACACCCACAGCTTGCTATTCTGAACACCCACAGCATGCTATTCTGAACACCCACATCAGGCTATTCTGAACACCCACAGCATGCTATTCTGAACACCCACAGCATGCTATTCTGAACACCCACAGCATGCTATTCTGAACACCCACAGCATGCTATTCTGAACACCCACAGCATGCTATTCTGAACACCCGCAGCTTGCTATTCTGAACACCAGTGTCTGGCTAAACATAACTGGGTTTGGTGTCTGGAAGAAATGGCCCTCGGCAGTCTTGGCAAAATGACTTGAAACAATCTGACTCTACCCCAATAGGACCGCAGCCAGTTGGTTGGTTTGTTGTTTAACTCAGCAATATTCCAGCTATATGGCGGCGGTCTGTAAATAATTGAGTCTGGACCAGACAATCCTATGATGAACAGCATGAGCATCGATCCACATAATTGGGATTCGATGACATGGTTGACAAGTCAGCGAGCTTGGCCCCTGATCCCGTTAGTCACCTCTTACGACAAGCATGGGTTACTGAAGACCAATTCTAATCCAGATGTCCACGGGTTCAGTTGTAAATGGGAGACATAGAATGTGTCTGCTGAGTCAGTGTGTTGAAGGAAACATCTGGATGGTGGGAACAGGGGCATAGTGTACGACCTGTATCATACAGCCTGTATTTTATTGTAATGTGAATATTTGTGCTTTCAGTCGTTGCCGAGTAACTACAGTAGAAAGCAGATATTATTCAATAAGAAATCGCTCGGGAACTTCCAGCAGCCGAAGACCAAGAGATCTGGGATGGTATGTTTGATAGGAAGCATCAGTGTAACGGACAATGGATCTGACCTCTGACCCATCGCATCAAACATTTCCAGAATAGGTTTATTATTAGACAATGATGATTTCAAAAAGTGTGTTAAAAGTGTTAAACCTTTACTCGTACGATTGAAATGTTATTATGTGGAAAGACAAATGTTTCAAGGTGTGGTAATGGTCGACAGTGCATAAGAAGAGCGCACCTGGCATATGCAAATAAGCTGCAGCATATGCAAATAAGCTGCAGCATATGCAAATAAGCTGCAGCATATGCAAATAAGCTGCAACAAAAGTGGGGATTCACGAACAAGTTCACACGATCAGTAGCAAATTGGGACAGTGGGGTAGCCATGTTGTTCAAGGGTTCACTGGTCATGCCTCAAGACCCAGGTTCGATTCCTACATGGGTACAAAGTGTGAAGCCCATTTCTGGTGTCCCTCAGGCATATGTTGCAGAAATATTGATTAAGGTGGCATCAAACCATACTCACTCACTCACTGGGTAGTAAACGTGTTCAGCTTGTGCATTGATGATGTAGATGAATGGCTGTCATTGAACTGTAAGGTCACAGCTGTTTGCCAGGTATGGTATGGGTTGTAATGGTTGCAGGCTGTTTCAAATCCATTGGTGTTCACATGGGGTTGTCAAACCTGTAAACTCTCACGTTTTTGCTGTGAGTCTCACATTCGTTAAATGAAAACCACTTTCTTACAGCCAGAATATTAAATCTCACATTTTTTTTTGCATGTGCTAATTTGCCGGCAGAGGCTTCCAAAATACTTTAAAAATGCCCTCCTCCCAAATTTTCGGCTGGTGGTTTCAAGTTTAAGCGGGCGGTGGGGTGGAGTAGCCTAATGGTTAAAGTGTTAGCTCATCACGCCGAAGACCCTGGTTCGAATCCCCACATGGGCACAATGTGTGAAGCCCATTTCTGGTGTCCCCCGCCGTGATATTGCTGGAATATTGCTAAAAGCGGCGTAAAACCAAACTCAGTCAGTCAGTCAGTCAGTCAAGCCCCTAGCCTCTTCACTAGAACTTTGCCCTGGAACTGCGGCACCTGCAACCCGGCCCTTAAATGGTTCTCAATTTCTGGACACATTTTGGGTTGACACCTATTGGTTGTTATTAGTGGGCAGCCGCTATAGGCAGCTGACTATGTCAAATTCACATGGAACGAGTTTAGTTTGCACTTTGAACTGGAGTATGATCAAGTATAGAAAGAAGACAACTCATTTTACTTTTGTCTGTAGATAGTTAGGAGCTGATGTACAGCTGGATGATTGGTAGTGAGGTATGAACGCTGTGATGTGCAACATTTTTGTGTATGAAATAGAAAAGGGAAATATTGTTGGTTCTGTGAAAGAGGCAGTCTATGTAAACTTAGGCTCAGTGTTATTTCTTACACTGCTAATAGCGCTATACTGAGTCTAACAAAACCTTGTGGAAGGTCGCCTCAGGTAACCTTTGGGCGACCTATGACCGTCCAATCAAACGCGAGACGGACAAACGGATTTAACCAATAAGACAACGGCTACTATTTAGGGTTTGGCGGGACTTACAAAATGGATTTTCTCCTCCCTGGTCGCCAACACGGATCTCATAACAAATGAAAACCCGCATAGAACACATATATATGACCTGCAGAATATACGCTTTTGGGTTTCTGTTGACATGGCCATCATTAGCTAATATTTCCGAAAGCTGACATCTTTGAATACTGACAAAATGCTATTTTCAGTGACTGTTTACTCGCTCTTGTGGTTTGCTCCATGTGCATCACTCGGAAGAGATCGTACAGAAAATAGCATTCAGAATCGTTTGGGTACAAAACGTTTTCGAGGTAAAAGTTCAAAAGGTATTTGTGAATGTCAACTTGCACGATTTGGTAAGCTGTGTTCTGATTGGTCCATTGAAAAGGTCAGCTGACGAACCTTCCACAAGGTTTTGTTAGACTCAGTATAGCAGTGTAACAAGTAATACTGAGCCTATGTTTATTTAGTCTGGTGAAAGAGGGTGACACATTTTATGTTTATTCCCCAGTTGAAGCACATGGCCTCAGGTCTCTGTGTGGAGTCGGAGGAAGAGGTGTACAACAAGAAGGCTCTCCTGCATCTGGCTGTATGCAGGTCAACTTCAGAGAGTAAAGATCAGGTAAGCAGCTTCACTTGGATGATGACATTGGTGGTGATGATGATGATGATGGTAGTGATGATGGGATGATGACACTTTTAACACAGAAAATTCAATGTAATGTATATAATCAGTGTGGGAAACACCCCCTTACACCATGTACACCAAGACACAATGAGGGAGTTGGTGTCAACCTTCATCTTTAATGCAAGATGGCTACTTCATACATACATGCCGTCATCATCTTTGTGCAGATGACGTTATCCAAAATGGGGTAATCCCGATATGATGTACATAGTGTTGGTGTTACAACTACTTATAGTAAACACACTACAATTATGATTGTGGTAGTGATGATGATGATGGTGGTGGTAGCATGGTGGTGATGATGTTGATGTGGTGATGATGATGATGTGGTGATGATGATGTTGATGGTGGTAACATGGTGGTGATGATGTTGATGTTGTAACATGGTGGTGATGATGATGTTGATGTGGTAACATGGTGGTAACATGGTGGTGATGATGATGATGTTGATGTGGTAACATGGTGGTGATGATGTTGATGTGGTAACATGGTGGTGATGATGTTGTTGATGTGTGGTAACATGGTGGTGATGATGTTGATGTTGGTAACATGGTGGTGATGATGGTGATGTGGGAACATGGTGGTGATGATGATGTTGATGGTGGTAACATGGTGGTGATGATGTTGATGTTGATAACATGGTGGTGATGATGATGTGGTAACATGGTGGTGATGATGATGTTGATGTGGTAACATGGTGGTGATGATGTTGATGGTGGTAACATGGTGGTGATGATGATGTTGATGTGGTAACATGGTGGTGGTGATGTTGATGTTGATAACATGGTGGTGATGATGATGTTGATGTGGTAACATGGTGGTGATGATGTTGATGTGGTAACATGGTGGTGATGATGATGTTGATGTGGTAACATGGTGGTGATGATGTTGATGTGGTAACATGGTGGTGATGTTGATGGTGGTAACATGGTGGTGATGATGTTGATGTGGTAACATGGTGGTAATGATGTTGATGTGGTAACATGGTGGTGATGATGTTGATGTGGTAACATGGTGGTGATGTTGATGGTGGTAACATGGTGGTGATGATGTTGATGTGGTAACATGGTGGTAATGATGTTGATGTGGTAACATGGTGGTGATGATGATGTTGATGGTGGTAACATGATGTTGGTGATGATGATGTATATGGTGGTAACATGGTGGTGATGATGGTGATGTGGTGTTGGTGGTGATGACAGCTAAATAGTTTTATTACCCACGTGGTCAACGTATGGGTAGTTGCATACTAATCTCGTACGTCACACGAGTGTCGTATCGCGTTGACCTGTGTCGTAACGACTTGACCTGAGATTATAACGATTTGATTGGATAACCGATGACCTCTCAATTAGGTCACATTCTGACGTAACTATTTTTTCCTTCTTAACAAACACGTGAATTCATTCATTCTACAACTTAAATGCATTGTGGGAATGTAAACATTGCGAACGCTGTCGCGGTCGCTGTTTAATTGTGAGTCGAACTGAGACATTATATCCGGCTTGAAAAACATAAACGCAATGTTTCCACCAGTGATGTTAGTCGAAGCAACTGCAAACCAAGAAACGGGTGCTACGGAGAAGTTTACTGTAGAAGGCTGTACGAGGCGATGACAACTGACATGCATCGTGACGTCGGTTACCAAGGCAGTGACGCCATTACAGTGTGACGCCATGCAAATATTGTACTACAGTACAAAACTCTTCCGCAACCTCTTTATGAAACCGGTTTCGCTTTGAAACCAAAAATAACAAAAATACGCTTATTTTGTCAATTTAATGCATGTAAGAAGTGGGTAATAAATAATATTACCACTTCTGGTTCATCATTATACGAATTATAATGAAACTTCGTGATTCTTCCTATGTTATCTGACCTCGCCGGGTCAGATACCATAGGAAGGACACTCGCTTCAGATAATTCAGTATGTAATGAGACCTCGTAGTATTCTCTATATATTGAGGGATGACGTTGTATGGATCTCGATTGAACTAAATACAGGGAAAGAAACCTTTCAAAATTTCCAGCTACAACACAGGACCAGTGAGTGGACAATATTTAGTGGTCCTGCCTGTACTCCACTGGTCCAAAATAACATTCGTAGATTTACTACAGTGATGTGATCCCATTCTGTGATGTGATCCCTCTCTGTGATGTGATCCCACTCTGTGATGTGATCCCTCTCTGTGATGTGATCCCTCCCAGTGATGTGATCCCTCTCTGTGATGTGATCCCTCTCAGTGATGTGATCCCTCTCTGTGATGTGATCCCGCTCAGTGATGTGATCCCACTGTGTGATGTGATTACTCTCTGTGATGGGATCCCTCTTAGTGACGTGATCTCTCTCTGTTATGTGATCCCTCTCTGTGATGTGATCCCACTCAGTTGTGTGATCCCTCTCTGAGATGTGACCCCACTCTGTGATGTGATCCCTCTCTGTGATGTGATCCCTCTCAGTGATGTGATCCCTCCCAGTGATGTGATCCCTCTCTGTGATGTGATCCCTCTCTGTGATGTGATCCCTCTCTGTGATGTGATCCCGCTCTGATGTGATCTCTCTCTGTGATGTGATCCCTCTCTGTGATGTGATCCCACTGTGTGATGTGATTACTCTCTGTGATGTGATCCCTCTCAGTGACGTGATCTCTCTCTGTGATGTCATCCCTCTGTGATGTCATCCCTCCCAGTGATGTGATCCTTCTCAGTGATGTGATCCCTCTCTGTGATTTGATCCCTCTCTGTGAGGTGATGTGATCCCTCTCTGTGAGGTGATGTGATGCCTCTCTGTGAGGTGATGTGATCCCTCTGTCATGTGATCCCTCTCTGTGATGTGATCCCTCTCAGTGATGTGATCCTTCTCAGTGATGTGATCCTTCTCAGTGATGTGATCCCTCTGTGAGGTGATGTGATCCCTCTCTGTGAGGTGATGTGATGCCTCTCTGTGAGGTGATGTGATCCCTCTGTCATGTGATCCCTCTGAGTGATGTGATCCCACTCTGTGATGTGATGCCTCTCTTTGATGTGATCCCTCTCTGTGATGTGATTCTTCTCAGTGATGTAATTTGAGGGCAGAATTAATGAACTCCTACTGCCCTATTTTAATGAAGGTCTGGATTTGGACATTTTGAATTTTAGAACAGAAAATCCATACAGGACACACAAGTTCCTTCTACTCAATGGAAAGTCTCTTCTGGATGTAGATGCCTTGATGTCACTAATGACAGAGTGTAAAATATCTGTAACAATATAATGGCCTGTATCATTTTTAGGCAAAACCAGATGATTGATTTTTGTTTTGAGATAAAGAAAATTGACATGCTGATAAGCAACTTTTGCTTATTCATACCAAGAATTCAGAAGCCTTAATCCTTATTGGTTGATCAGAAAATTCATCTGACAAAACCTGCCCAAACATGTCCTTACTTATTCATGCTGTATCTTTAGGTTTGGTAGTATACAGCCATAACACCCAGGCAGTGGGAAGTGTTTGTTTGCTGCTAGGACTAACTCAACCACTCACTCACTCAACCACTCAAACAATCACTCACTCACACATTCACTCAACTGCCTGCCTGCCTGCTTGCACTCACTCAGCCACTTACTCTTTCAACCACCTACCACCCACTTACTCGCTCATACCCATTCACCACCCACTAACCAAGACACCCAATACCCAACCACCCACTCAACCACACAACCACTCACTCACTCACTCACGCCTGTATCTCTCCGTTTCAGTCCGGGAAGACCCAGCTGTACAACCCCGGTAGTGGGAAGTGTTTGTCTGCCACAGGGATTGAGCCAAACTCCTTCCTGAAGCTCGTCATCTGCTCTGATCATCCCCTGCTCAACTTTGATCTCG
This sequence comes from Haliotis rubra, assembly GCF_003918875.1. Classification (NCBI taxonomy): domain Eukaryota; kingdom Metazoa; phylum Mollusca; class Gastropoda; order Lepetellida; family Haliotidae; genus Haliotis; species Haliotis rubra. Next base: position 112,760 of record NW_025765299.1, on the reverse strand, counting down.
TCATAGAGTAGACTCAAGGAGTCAAAGCTCAACATCCGTCTAGTCATGGACTTGGACCTCACGTCAGTGAACCATCCAGACATTTCTCAGAGGACAGTTCACAGCCCCAAGTTGGTTGTGAATGTCAATAGAAGTTTGGAATAGACATTTTGACATTCCAGGGCCAGGGGCCCTGTTTCACAAAGCTGTCGACTGCTGTAACTTCTATACTGCAACATAGACTTACGACAGTCATAGCGGGACCCCGTTTCACAAAGCTATCGACTGCTGTAACTCCTATACTGTAACATAGACTTACGACAGTCATAGCGTTACGATAGTTTTGTGAAACGAGGTCCAGGGCCCTTATTCTCGAAAAGTTCGTAGCCCTAAGAATTCTTAACTTTGATCGTAGCCAATGTGTTAAGAATGGGCTTAAGAAGTTCGTAGGGTTACTAACGTTTCGAGAATAGCTAGCCAGATCCACTAAGTGTTCGTAACATTACAACTAGACTAGCGCTTAGTCTCTGAATATATAAATTTTGATTGAAACAAACAAACCCATTAGATTGAAAAGAAGCCCAGAGATTCAGAACCTGAGGAAATGTAGACTAAATATCGCTTTAGCATTGCAGAAAGGCTAGACAGTAGTGAAAGTAAACGGTTCAGGGACTGTGAGACAGACTGTGTTACAACCTGTCGTAGCTGTATAGTTTAGCAAAAGCTTACGAATGTGGTAGCGCCATGAACACTTAGTGGACCCAGGTTAATATAATTTCTATTTACCTCTGCAAGGATGATTGTCGTACACGAAGGGATATAGTAATGGCGGAATTAAGAAGATGATCGGAAGTGAAACAGTTTTTGTTTACACAGCAATAAGTTAGTGCAGATTGAGGCACCTTGGTTGAATCGAAAGACAAGATAACTGTACAAAGTTGTCTGATAGATCTGCACTCCAGGTTATCATGGCACTAGAATAATGGATCCTGGATACTTCAGCTTTCACACCTTAGGCATTTTCCTCCCACAGAGGTTACTCCTGTCATATCATCCTACGTAACCTCTGTTCTAATACGGCCATATTTCCCGGTTCTCGTAAAATCCCCTAGCAGCAAAAGAACGCAACATGTATTATCTCCCTTCTTTCTATCCAATCAGAACAAGTGTTACATCGACTTTGATTCAACTTGACTAACACAAGCAAATGTGAGGCCACAAATATCCCCCATCTGCCGGGGACTTGTGTTGATGTTACACACAAGACGTTTAATGGCTAGCTTGTCCGTTGTCAACGAGGGCTATGGAGACGCCACTGATCTGACATAACATGACTGAGTTCTGTCTCGAAGAAACGTTTGCGCATTGCGCAGGGGAAGAGGTTTAGTTTTCTCGAAGTATACAGAAATTACTGAGGCCTTGCGAATGATCACTTTTGAAACAACGTTGCTGATTGCACAACTAAATCTGATTGCCTCCAATCACGAGTCTTGAACGCTCACACCATGAAAGGGCCGTATTAGAACAGAGGTTACGTAGGAAGATATGACACGAGTAACCTCTGTGGGAAGAGAATGCACCTTAGGATGATACTGTCTAATCAATGCATAACTGATAATTACCAATATCAGCCTATTGGGATGTCAACAGGTGTTATCTGCAATATCAATACATCGCATTCAACCTCTCATTGCGTTACAAGAGGTCATCAGTAAGGCCAAATAAAAAAAATGTTGTGTTTCCGATTACACCTCTTTAAAATTTACGGTAGGTAGGTAGGATATATATTTATTTTTTTTACATTTTTTTTATAAGTAAAGTACAAAGTGATAACACGTTTATCAATGTATAATTGTTTATTCAATCAAGTTTTCGGGCCATCATGTAGGTCTTTCTCTATAAGAGTGACTGATGTCTCTTGGTGCCAGGAAAAACCAATATCTGAATGCTTATTTTATTCATATACCCTTAATAAAAAAGAGGTCAGCACCAGAATTCAGGGTCGGTCGGTGTCAGACCACAACAGTTTTTTAGGCCTACATGCCAAGTAAACCCAACATTGCCTTAGCAGTCAAACATTGCCTTTAGCAGTCAAACATTGCCTTTAGTAGTCAAACACACGTGACTGAAGTCCCATTGTATGAGAAATAATCAGTGGAGGGTAAAGTTCACCATTTGTCTTTCAAACTTACTCAGCTAGAGTAACTATAGTAGTGTGTCATCCGTACCTAATGGCATTGAAAAAATATTATAACAAATGTTATATTTGAGATTACACTTTCTCAGTAAAGTATAGATTCTAGTACTTTTGTTTGGTTGAGTCCCATCCGGGTTGAAATGACACACACATAGTCAGGCACCTAATCACCAACACACAAAGTCAACCGCCCTAACCCACTCTCAGCCTCCGCATCTTCCAGATAACATTTGGTACATTTGACCACTTTCTGAATGGCATTGTGTATTCGAAAACAATTCTGTTTGTCGTTGCAATTATTTCTCCATGTCATCCAGTGGCTGAATATGTTCACTGACATCTTATTCCTTTGCCTCATGTCCTTCAGTCATTATCATCACTGATATCCGTAAAAGTTTCACATAATACCACTGATAATAAGTAATATTTTTATGGCATTTACAGATTTTGGGCCTGCCACAGAACTTACTTGAATAGGGGAAGGTTGGGTAGCCTAGTGGTTAAAGCATTTGCTTGTTTTGAATAAGACCCGGGGTTTGATTCCCCAGATGGGCACAGTGTGTGAAGCCCATTTCTGTCCCCCTTGCTGTGATGTTGGAATATTACTAAAAGCGACATAAAACTAAACTCACTCACTCACTGTCATGTGTTATTAGTGGCTTGCTGTGTTTGTTGTTGTTTTGTTTTGACAGTGAAGTCAGTGCTAGTACAGATTCCTCACAGTGTTAGTAGAGGCATCCCATGAGGCTTGCTGAGTGATGGAGTTTGTGAGCATGCTGTTGGTGACCCACATTACACTCCCTTGTGTGTTATATTTATTTAACATTTTCTGCTGGACATTTATGCCGAAATTTTACTGTAGGAATGTTTTAATTTGAGATTTTACATACGTTTTGCTGAAATGATTTTTCAAATATTCTGTTCAGGGAATGGACATGTGATATTACAATGTTTATGAAACAGGTCTATGGCATGTTAGATGGACTATGATTGGTAGCAAATGACTGGATGATTGTAAGTGCTGGATGGGTTGTTGCTCAGTAGTTACCATAAGTAATGCTCGCATCCTTAGATGATATCATGATGCGCTCATCCTTAGATGATATCATGATGCGCTCATCCTTAGATGATATCACGGTGAGCTCATCCTTATATGATATCATGATACACTCATCCTTAGATATCATGGCATGCTCATAGTTAAATGATGATATCATGGTGCAATCATCCTTAGGTGATATAGTTCGCTCATCCTTATATATCAAAGCATGCACATTGTCAGATAATTTTATGGTGCCATGATATCACAGGGCATGAGCATAGTTAGTATTAAATGCTGATACATCATGTATGAGAGACCAAACATCAGCAACCAAACATTTCTATATGAGAGTCCCAACAAATACTCTTCTCTCAGTCAAGAGAAATTTCTTCCAGTGGGAACCACTTTGTGATTACTACTTCTATTTGATACTGAGTTTAGAGACCAGGGCCCTTATTCTCGAAACGTTCGTAGACCTAAGAATTCTTAACTTTGATCGTAGCCAATGTGTTAAGAATGGGCTTAAGAAGTTCGTAGGACTTAAGAATTTTCGAGAATAGCTAGCCAGTTATCTTTGATATTGCTTATTCCTAAACTTGGCTTCTGCATGTCTGGATATTCAAAGGAATATCAGATTCTTCAAAGGCTTTGTCAGATAGATTTTTGGGTTGACACATAGGTAGGTGTGTGTACAATATATATACATATTACAAGTAAGGTGGTGGGGTGGCCTACTTGTTAAAGCGTTCGCTCGTTATGCCGAAGACCCAGGTTTGATTCCCCTAAAAGGTACAATGTGTGAAGCCCACCTCTGGTGTCTCCCACCGTGATATTGCTGGAATATTGCTAACAGCGGTGTAAACCCATACTCACTCACTCGCTCATATTACAAGTGGGGAGCAAGTATGGATCCTTGTTTTCCTATGTTCTGTTTCTAGGTTTATCAGCACTGTGGTGAATGTGAGTCGTCATCAAATTGGTGAACTTCAGAGACCTGCATCACTTCCATGAGTGAGTGAGTTTAGTTTTACGCCGCTATTAGCAATATTCCAGCAATATCACGGCAGGGGACATCTGAAAGCGGCTTCACACATTGTACCCAGGTGGGGAAGCAAACCCAGGCCTTCAGCATAACCAATGAACACTTTAACCACTGGGCTACCCCACCACCCCTCATCACTTCCAGCTTCCCTCCCATAACAAGCTGACGTGTTCTGATATAATGTTCAGAGCTGTTTTAAACCCAACTCACTCACTCACTCATATGAAAAGTGATCTGAGGCTGTAACTTTAAGATGAAAGATTTATTTTGCGACTTGTACATATTACTTATTTCTCGCATGCAACACCACTTCTTCCTTGCATATGATGCATAATTTGTATATTTGATTCTATTTTGGGGTCAGTGGGTTGATATTTTTATTGATACTATGGATACTTTGGACATGTTTGTTTGTAGTTTGGTTAACACTGCTATCAGAAATATTCCAGCTATATGGAGGCGATCTGTAAATAATCGAGTCTGGACCAGACAATCCAGTGATCAACATCATGAGCATCGATCTAGGATGACGTGTGAATCAGATCAGCGAGCCTGACCTGTTAGTCGCCTCTTACACAGACATGACATAGCTGGAATATTGCTGATTACAGCATTAAACAACAAACAATCTGTGGACACCGACCTCTGATGGCTGAACATGTCATGAAGATGTACAGTAGCAGTTTCCTTACATGCTATTTTTTATTTATTTGATATTTAATGCCACGCTCAGCAACATTCCAGCTATATGGCTGCAGTATATGAATAAGACATTGTGATCAACAGTATGGGATACGATGACGGTCAACCAAGTCTGGCTCAAAATCGGACCGATGAATTGCAATCAAACTCGAAACAACTAAACATAGAATACTCAATGAAACACTGATCATAATCATAACATCAGACCAACTCTGTGATTTTTTCTCGGAATTTATGACCTAATAATATAAAAGTTGTTTAACAAGCTATCATTAAAATCTTGACACAGTTCAGTATTTGTTATGAGGGAGGAGTGCAGAGGGAGGAACAGCCAGGTATACGTGAAGCACGTGCACAAGTGCCAACAAAGTCATTGATTCATTAATCTGTGCTGTGCCGTCTCCATCCTTTTTGCACACCTGGCTGTTTCTCTTTTTGCACTCTCTCTCTAAGAGTGCCATTTATAATCCTTTGTGTCATGCATCTTTTCTGACAAATAAACATGTTTTCCTACTTCCTGAATCATATAAAGCAGATATGTTTTTTTAATTCTTGAACGTTGTATTAAAGATAAAATTCAGTGTTTGTTCAGTTGTCTTTCTTAATATATACTGGACAAAAATAGTTAGGGATATATGTAAATTTTGAAATTATGAATACTGATCTATTTATTCATTAACACACTGATAAAATATCAATAATAAAATACCAATATCCCTAACTTATTTTGTCCAGTATACTTCCTTTAGAAAAAGCTGACTAGTTTCTCCTCTCAACAGTTTGGTTGAAAACATAAAGTCAGACTTTCGGGAATTTTTTTTGTCCACGCAACATTTATTATACAACCTTAGAGAGATCATTTGTGCTTCCTAACAGCTCACTGGTTAACAGGAATGAATTTTTATGGATAGACAACTTCTTGATTGCAATGGATGTGATGTTTCAGTGTAGATGCTGACACCATTATCAAGCAAATGATGTCGCATCCATTGCATTAACGAAGTGCCATTAAATTTGTTCCTGCCCATCATACCATCTTCTGTATCCCACTCAAAGACCTTTGCTGGTTGTTATGGAAGATTTCTGTTTTAACTGGTGTACACATCGCCCAAACCAAATTTCATTTATGTACAATATGATATACCTGGTATATTTTCTAAAAAGGTTTTCATAACTTGCCAAGGGTTTAAAAAAAGTTGGAAATATATATTTCCAAAGTATAATAATGTTGAAAGGGAAGTAACTTTGTAACATGTCCGGCAAAGAAATACAAATTACATCTTTCATTTTATTTTTTTCACATGTTGTTTTTAGAAATATATTCCAATTTCTTCCATGTTACAATAATTGTATATCTTTCATAAAGGGCTCATAATGTGTATCTCTGGTTGTCTGTGCAATTATGTTGTGTATTCAGAGGTGTTTGTATATCTATCACCAACTCACCTAAGGTGCTATGTAGAGGTAGGGTTCTCAGCTGTATATAATATGGAATAAACTATTTTATAGCATGGCTGGTGTTCATTACTCCACCCCTACGGAACAACAATTACAACCAAGTCTGACAACTACAACTACTACCACTACTGCTGCAGCTACAATTGCTACACATATTACAACAACTACAACTAAAACTTCAACTACTACAGCCACTACTACAGCTACAACTCCTCGTCCTCCTACTGCTACTACTAAGACTGACTGCTACTATTATTACTACTACTACTTATATAGAGATGCCAACCACTCTGATTTGGATGGAGTTACTCCGAATTTCAAATACAAAATCTGCACTCTGATTTCTCTTTCCAAAACTCCGATATTTAATGGAAAAATTCTGAATTTATTTTAACGGTATACAAATTCGAATGTCATCGGTGATTTATTTGAGTGAACTCTGGTAAAAGCATTCAGAAGCTTAGCGTGTGATCCTTTGTGTGTTGATTGTGTATATTGGGTGTTATTGCCTATGAAGTTTCACAAAGTTTCGCATGACATAGTCCGTATGAAAGTGAAACAAAATGGCAGAGCCGACCACGTGCTCACCCCAAACTCACACCTTTGGTGCTCAGGCCTGGATTTCAGCCAGTCATGATCCGTTTTCCTTAGATTCAGGGTTGGCATCTCTGCTTATAACTACATCAGCTTCCACTTCAGCCAACTGCAACATTAATTCTATTGCTGCTACTATTACCACTACAGTTAGGATTAATTCTACTACTTTCACTGCTACTACAACCAAATGCATGTTCATAGTGTTTACATTGATTACACAGAAAGCAACAAAAATTTGTTATGCGGAGTTGCGTCCCTTTTGCATGCCACGATTCTATGATCAGGTGTTGCATCAAAATTTACCGACGTTTTGACAGATCTTTGGTTTCTCAGCCATAAACCGTGTCCAGTTGGTATCGTTTTCTTATCTTTTCAATCTAAAAGATTTGACAGAAATAGTAAGGGCGGTGGGGTAGCCCAGTGGTTAAACATGTTAAAGCGTTCGCTTGTCGATTCCCCACATGGTTACAATGTGGTGATCAGGCTTGCTGACTTGGTTGACACATGTCATCGGTTCCCAGCTGCGTAGATTGATGCTCATACTATTGATCATTTGATTGTCTGGTCCAGACTCGATTATTTACAGACCGCTGCCATATAGCTGGGATATTGCTGAGTGCGGCATAACTCACTCTCTACAATGACATTATCTGGTTTAAATAAAGATGGTACAGATTTGGCAAATGACGCCATTTCATGCAAAAACATTACATATTTCACTTTTCTAGCACAGACTTATTGTGTCAATTCATTGAAAGTCTGGACGGATGAGTTTCATTGCCGAACACAATGGCCTGAAATAACCCACAGGGACACAGTGGGATTGAGAATCCTATCTTAAAACAAAACTGGCATTCATCTTTGTATGAAAGTTCAAAATATGACTGTTATCGTGAGTTTACATCTTAACTTGAACCTGAGTTGTATGTATACAACTTAAGTAATAAAAACCTTCTGATGTTTTCATACATCTGAGATTTGGTCTAAATGATTTATCTGTCAAAATAAGGAAGATATTCATCTATTGTAAAATCACAAAGGTTCTGTCCATTTTGACTATAGAGAATGAATTACACTTTAAATTTCTTTGTCCTATATACACATGTATAATGATTTAAGGCAAATGTATTTCCACAATGGCTACTATGAAATATAATTGCTACAAAACTGTATTCAATACTTTCCTGCATAGCATCCCTATTATAATATAAGGTAGCTCTATTAATCTATCATGCGCTTGTATTGAGAAGAGATTCAATGTAACATGTTTGTCTTTGACTGAAATGGGATGGTCTTGTGGCTGGAGGAGGGCTATCAAAATATGGGACAGCAGCCCTCTCAATGATCTCCCATGGATACCGAGGCCTATTAAGGTTACCATGAAATGGTAATGAGGTCCATCTTGCAACCCAAGCAAATGTATCCCCATACCATAATTGACCGTCTCCAGGCAACCATAGGTGTGTTTTCCTTTGTCTCCAGACATGTGTACGACCATCCATCATATGCAATAAGAAACGCCAATCATTGGAAAAGCGAACCCTCCGCAACGATGCAATGTTCCAGCGAACATGTGGATTACATCAGGCAATTCGTGGTAGCCCTGTGTTTGTTCAAGAGTCTTGAAATGGTGGAAGGATTGCGTCCAATGTGATGTCCACTGCTGCAATATCAAAGCAGGAGACCCCAGAAATGGGCTTTACACATTGTACACCTGTGGGGAGTCGAACCTGGGTCTTCGGCATGACGAGTGACTGCTTTGACCACAAGGCTACACCATTGCTCCTTTTTGCTGGAAGCAAACGTCATGTATCCCATCACAACGTCTGACCCCATACAGCAAGACTGACAAAGTCCTTTTTGAGAAACCACAACATCTATGTACTGGAATGGCCCTCAAGGTCTCCAGATCTTACTCCCATTGAACATTTATGGAATGCACTCGATCAAGGTATACTATCACGTCAGCACGTCAGTGACAATGACTTGTGTCAAATTTGAACAATTAATTATGATCTGTTGATTATATATAATACACAAAGGATATATCTGAAAACAACTTTTGCGTTTCTTTTCATATATATTTGGAGAGGATATGATTTCAGTTTTAAATTTTCAGTCATTGTTGGGAAACAAGAACAAAAGAACCTGTGTTCCTCTTTTGTGACGTAAAAATTCAAGAACAATCGAAGTGTGTTGTCTGCTGGACGAAGGAAGCCATTCATGAGTCACCTGCTCAAAGCGGGAAGCCTGTTTAAAGCAGGCGGCTGAAGTGTGTCGTCTGTTTGCCTCTGGAAGCCTGTTTAAAGCAGGCGGCTGAAGTGTGTCGTCTGTTTGCCTCTGGAAGGCTGTTTAAAGCAGGCAGCTGAAGTGTGTCGTCTGTTTGCCTCTGGAAGTCTGTTTAAAGCAGGCAGCTGAAGTGTGTTGTCTGTATGCCTCTGGAAGTCTGTTTAAAGCAGGTGGCTGAAGTGTGTCGTATGCTTGAACAAGGAAGCCATTCCTGTGTCGTCTGCTCGAAACCTGTTTGAAGCAGCCATCAGATGTGTGTCGTCTGCTTCATTCTAGAAGCCTGTTTAAAGCAGGCGGCTGAAGTGTGTCATCAATTGGAAGAAGGAAGCCATTCGTGTGTCGTCTGCTGGAAGCCTGTTTGAAGCAGGCAGCTGAAGTGTGTCGTCTGCTGGAAGCCTGTTTGAAGCAGGCAGCTGAAGTGTGGCATCTGCTTGAAGAAGGAATCCATTCATGTGTCGTCCCCTTGATGTTTGAAGCAAGCGGTTTGTATAGTGTCATCTGCTTGAGAAGTTTGAAGTTTCCTGCTACGCAAAAATCATGTCATTTTGTCATCTCATTGCTGATTGACTCAACATCAACACGAAAATAGGTTCATTCACATATATTTCAAAGACCTGTTATGTGTTTCTACACATACAACAATGTCAACATTACACACACTGCCAGCCGTCTCACATGAGGTAGTTTATCTTTCTTAAAACATGGATTATATACTCCCCATCAAAAATTTAGACTCACTACTGTAAATGTAGCCACTTACTTCAGTCAACTGTTCTGAACTAGATTTTGTAAAATAATCCATACACTTTAAAGGTATTGTTTATACATGAGCTGATGTATTGTAAAACAAATTCGTGACGTTGAAAAGTTTGTCATGTGTTCAATAATGATGAAACTCGGTGAAAAATGGTGATTTTTTATCAAAACTTTACACCAAAACGCGGCTGTTCTCAAGCACGATATTTACACATGCTTTTCAGCAACTTGATGCATGATCCTTGTGCAATTAATCTGCATAAGGTTTGCAGACGTTTCACCCAAGTTAGTGGAGAAATTCATCTTCGTTGTAACCATATGTACATACATAACTTATAGTGATTGAATTAAGCGAGTCTAAACTTTTGATGGGTAGTATAGTTGAAGACAACAGCTTGTTTATACTGACATGCTTGGGGCAGTGGAATAGACTAGTCTGACTGACTGAGTTTGGTTTTACGCCGCTTTTAGCAATATTCCAGCAACATCACGGCGGGGGACACCAGAAATGGGCTTCACACATTGTACCCATGTGGGGATTCAAACCCGGGTCTTCGGAGTGACGAGCCAATGCTTTAACCATTAGGCTACCCCACTGCCCCTTATAGACTAGTGATTAAAGCCTTTCTCATCCTAACAAAGGTTGGTGTTTCATTCCCCGCCTTATCCTGCCATGTGGGACACTGTATACACAGTATACTGATAATACTGTCTAAGGTCATGAAGCAGATCAAGTGATATCTCCTCCAATAAAACTGCATACAATGCTTTTTCAACTATTATGACATCATTGGTTAACATACATTATAATCAAATGACATCACAATCTTTTTGCCACTGAAGCTGCTACTGTTTATGCACAAAATGTGTTTATTTAGGAGATAAACTTCATGTGTTCGCCAATATCTGGGTGTTATTGAGTATTTGAAGCACAGGAATTCACCATCAAATGGTAGGTTCAAAACATGTCAATGTTTGCTTCATCAATAAATAAAAAACAACAGTGCATGTCAACAGAGCAACCTGACAAACATGAGAGCTGGCAAACGTAAAGAATTTTCAGGATTGTATCTTCTTTTTATTCTTTGATACAAATTGCATCTTCTAAAATGCCAATCAAGCATCTAAGGGACCCTCGCCGCCTGAAATTTATTTCATTCATCATGTAAAGGAATAAATTTGTTTATTCTAGCACAAGTCTCAACTGATGACATTATGCTCACAACATCGATCACTGAATTGTCTGGTTTTGACTGGATTATTTACATGCCACAATCATAGGACTGGAATATTGTTGAGAAAACAAAATCCATTGAACAAGAAACAAATAACTTAGCCTATCTCCAGTAAACATGGCTTTATATCATGCCTGAGAATACTGCTTTAACCTTAAACAACATGAAGTATGCTTTACCCTTTAACAACATGAAGTATGCTTTACCTCTTAACATCATGAAGTATGCTTTACCCCTTATCAACATGAAGTTTACTTTACCCTTAAACAACATGAAGTACCCTTTACCCTTTAACAACATGAAGTATGCTTTTCCTTTTACATTATGAAGTATGTTTTATCCTTAAACAACATGAAGTATGCTTTACCCTTTAACAACATGAAGTATGCTTTACCTTTTAACATTATGAAATATGCTTTACTCTTTAACATTATGAAATATGCTTTACCCTTAAACAACATGAAGTATGCTAACCCTTAAACATCATGAGATATGCTTTACTCTTTAACATTATGAAATATGCTTTACCCTTAAACAACATGAAGTATGCTAACCCTTAAACATCATGAAGTATGCTTTACTCTTTAACATTATGAAATATGCTTTACCCTTAAACAACATGAAGTATGCTAACCCTTAAACAACAAAGTATGGTTTACCCTTAAACTACATTAAGCATACTTTACCTTTTAACATCATGAAGTATGCTTTACACTTTAACATTATGAAATATGCTTTACCCTTAAACAACATGAAGTATACTTTACCCTTTAACAACATGAAGCATGTTTCACCCTTAAACAACACCAAGTATGCTTTACGCTTAACATGTTAAACAACATGAAGTATGTTTTGCCCTTAAACACCATTAAGTATGCTTCACCCCTTAACAACACCATGATGCTTTATGCTTTAACATGTTAAACAACATGAAGTATGTTTTACCTTTAAACATCATGAAGTATGCTTCACCCTTTAACAACACCATGATGCTTGTATGTCTGTGACCCTTCAACTACTGACATTCCTCTGTCATATCCTGTGGTTCCTGCTTTACTTTAACCTGGTACACATCTACAATACACCTCTCCTGTTGGGTGTTCTCAGGACAAGTCTCTTCCATCTTGTGTTCGCAATGATGCATTTCTCTCTCAAACTCTACTCTTGCACGAGCTCTTCTTTCTTCACACGTGCCAACAATGTCTTCTGATATGCCATTACCTTCTTTGTCACGCTCTTCCTGTCTTATTGCCTTTTCAATATTTTCAGAAATATTCATATGAGTCATATTTTCTTCATCCTCTGAGTCTCCAATTCGATTCTCATTCTCTCTATTGAGTCCGCTACGATTAATGGTCTTTTCAGCCATTTTGACACACAACTCACTCTGTTTGCTGATCTGATCTCGGTGTACCCTCATGTGGGCATTGAGGTTCCCTGAGGTCGTGCATCCTCTGTCGCAGAACTGACATCGGTACGGTCTTTCTCCAGTGTGGGTTCGGATATGAACCCTTAGTGACGACGCTTCTGCGAAGCACTTGGCACAGATGTCGCACATATAAAGTCTCTCATTGGAATGACAGATAAGGTGGCGTTTTAGTGTGCTTGATCTGGCAAACCCTCTAAAACACTGGTCACATTTAAATGGCCTCTCACCTGTATGCACACGAATATGTTCTTGAACCAGCACAAAATGTGCAAAGGTTTTTTGACAATGTGCACACTGATATTTGCGGTCACCTCCTATGTTAGTCCAATGTTCTGAAGGCTCATGATATTTTTTCGGGCGCCCTATCTTGTGACGGTCTTCAATTCCTCCTGTTTCTTTTAGACGTGTTGCAAACCTACAAATAACTGAGGTTGCAACATTCATGATTCTGGAGATCTGTCTTCGAGATGTACCATCTTGAAGAAGTGACCTGATTTTCTCTCTTTTTTCCATTGACAGTTTCCTCAAACGCTTTTTCTCAGTCGGCTTTTCAGTTTCTGGACTTGGTATTTCATCACTGTACATTTTCCTTTCTTGACAAGACACAGGCTTTATAGTTTTATGCCTTGGCATTCTCGTTGGTTTATGGTAGCACTCTGTGGATTGTTGTCTAATCACTGGTATGTATTATTTGATTTCATGACACTTGTCTTGTGCTTCACCATCAGGTCTTCATTATCTGCAAAAGACAGAAATGATGTCATAAACATTGTGTGGGGCGGTGGCGTAGCCTACTAGTTAAAAGGACTTCACACTTTTTACCCACCTGGGGAATCGAACCAGGGCATTCGGTGTGACGAGCAAACACCATAACCACTAGGCTACCACATAACCCCTCTGGATAAATGAACATCCAGATATCTGTACTATATCTGTACCACATACAAACTGTTTTTATCGGCAGATGAAATCGAATTTTGCTGAGCCTTCAAGCCCCCAACCGCCATGTTTGTATAATGTATGGGACGATGCGGGCGAAGAGCTCGTATCATACTAGACTACTAGTAGACTACTAGATCTCGAAGTGCTCTGTTACCTCTCAGTCCTCTATGACATCCGTCGGGCCTGATTTAAACTAACACGTATTGCAGTAGTATTTCGTTCACTAAGAATTACATTTACTTACGAAAGCATTAAATAAATCGTTCTTTTGGGGTATAATGACCGTATACCACACAGAATATTCACCTGTCTGCAAATTCTATTTGTTTGGGCATAAGTTCGAAGGGAGGTCATCCAGAGTTGTTCAGTATTGTTGGTTACCACTAAAACATATCGTTTACGTACGCTTCGATCATTCCTCAAGATTTCATAAGTTCGTGCTGCAATTTTTTCACTTACTTTTTCACTGTAAACAAAAACCCGGTTAGACTGACATTTAGCATATTTTTCTTATTCAATACTATATCACTGAAGAACACCGGACTGTCCTTCCCTGGGCTCTGTTTCACAAAGTTCTCGTAGCGCTACGATGGCCTAGTGGTTAAAGCGTTGGCTCGTCACGCCGAAGGCCCGGGTTCGATTCCCCACATGGGCACAATGTGAGAGGCCCATTTTCTGGTGTCCCACGCCGTGATATTGCTGGAATATTGTTAAAAGCGGTGTAAAACTAAACTCAGTCATTCAGTCCTCCATCATTATCTTTATTTCCTCCAAGTGTGGAGATTACAATTAAATGCAAACATGAATATGTACATATTTTATGTATATAGTGATAGAGTGTGAGTGAGTGTAGAGTTTTATGCCGCACTCACCTATATGGCGGCGGCGTGTAAATGATCAAGTCTGGACCAGACAAGCCAGTGACCAACAGCATGAGCATCGATCTGCGCATGTGTCAGCGAGCCCGACCACCCGACCCCGTTAGTCGCCTCTTACGACAAGCAGTATATATTAATAGATCAGTTCATGTGGTTATAGGGAAAGTTATGTGTCATAGAAGAAACAGTCTTTGACGAGGAAGACGTCACATGAGGTCTGATGTACTGGATCACAGCGTGTTGTACACAGAGGCGGAGGCCATAAGGAAGCTAGATGTGAGCTTCAAGAACTCACTACCACAGGATGAGTCTAGGTGGCACATCACTATGACAACTTACATCTGAGTACTTTTGAAAGTCAGTTGTACTTAAAATTGTTGTTGGGGCGGTGGGGTAGCCTAGTGGTTAAAGCGTTGGCTCGTCACGCCGAAGACCCGGGTTCGATTCCCCACATGGGCACAATGTGTTAAGCCCATTTCTGGTGTCCCCCGCCGTGATATTGCTGGAATATTGCTAAAAGCGGCGTAAAACTAAACTCAGTCAGTCAGTCAGTAAAATTGTTGTTATGCAAGTAGCTTTAATCAAGCAACTTGGGGTCTTCTGCTACTGAAAAATGAAGGATAAAGCATCAATATTTTAAGAAACGCCAAATATTGTAATGTTCCGGTCGGAAATATCAAATGGGGTTATCGTCATTTACTTGTTAAAATACACACGCATGCACGCACACACAGAATACACACTTCCTATAGGTGTGTGGGGGCAATGTTGTTTTGAAATGCAGGAAGACAACTAACCAGCAGTTCAACTGTATCATTCAACCCAATGCTCCTGACAGCGCTGATACCGTAGTTCCTGTCATAAACGCTCGGGCGCTGATTTTTCTCAACAGACTTCCAGGCCGGCGCTTATTTGAGGCCCGGCGCTTTTGCGTCAACTGGGTCAAATAACCGTAATTGTTAGTGAGCTGCTTTACCCCCGGTGCTTATTACATTCCGGTGCTTATTAGAGGAAATACGGTATATACAGCTGCATCACACTTCTACTGGGTGATGTCCAACAGATATAGATTGTTTTTGATAAGTATAAGAATGACAGCATCAAAGGTCAGTCCTGTTCAAAGATGGGGAAGGCCAAGGTCATCTGTGCCATGTGAAAGCAGATGTAACTCTTCAGAACTTGAAACGTTTCTTTGCTAAGGGTAAAAACACATTCAACTTGTCACAGCACTACAGTGAGTGTATGATAAGACGGGTACCAGGGCTACTAAAGAAGGGGCAGAAGTTATGTGTTAGTGGCGACCAGGATGTAATATCTATATATGTTATCTTCCACGTAATCGTTAAACTTGTCACAGCACTACAGTGAGTGTATGATAAGACGGGTACCAGGGCTGTTAAAGAAAAGGCAGAAGTTATGTGTTAGTGGCGACCAGGATGTAATATCTATATATGTTATCTTCCACGTAATCGTTAAACTTGTCACAGCACTACAGTGAGTGTATGATAAGACGGGTACCAGGGCTACTAAAGAAAAGGCAGAAGTTATGTGTTAGTGGCGACCAGGATGTAATATCTATATATGTTATCTTCCACGTAATCGTTAAACTTGTCACAGCACTACAGTGAGTGTATGATAAGACGGGATCCAGGGTTACTAAAGAAAGGGCAGAAGTTATGTGTTATTGGCGACCAGGAGGTAATATCTATATATGTTATCTTCCACGTAATCGTTAAACTTGTCACAGCACTACAGTGAGTGTATGATAAGACGGGTACAAGGGTTACTAAATGTGACGAAACCCTGCATCAAGTTGACTTCAATACAATTTATGTAGTCCATGTGTGCTTGTCACGGACATATCATGTCAAGTATTAAAGTCAACTTTTCATTGTAACCTAAATCTTGTATTATGCAACTAGGTCCATAATACTCAGTTTTCGGTCTATATGGCCTAATTTATATAAACGTGTTTATTTTGGGAGAAATACAGTATTTTCCTCTATTAATGCCCATAGAAGACTATTTTCAAATCTTTATTGAGACTATATCTTCATTATTAATCAATGTAGAACAATTAAAATAAAATGTGATGGTAGCCACTAACGTCTGCTATCACATTTCCAGATTTGACTCATAAGATTAATAATATTTTTTTATTATATCATAAAACTTGAAGCTAGAGAAACACAGTCTCTAAGCTTCAAGTATCATTTTCAATCTTTCTTGGCCAAGTCAGAGGTTGTCCCCTCTGACGTCCGGCAACTCCCTATAAATTCCAAACCGTTCTAGTTGGGGGCAGTTCCCACGGTGGACTCACTCCAACTAGGACCTCTTGGAACGCTGGACACAGGAATATGTTGGTAAGTTCCTTGTAATCTTACCTTCAGTCTGGCGTTCCGATTATTACTTCACGTAATACACTATTCCTGTCAGGGGTATTTTTATTATAACTGGTTCTTCATGTCCATATAGGCTTGATAGGAGTTCAGCTCATTGATACATATTGCCATTTTAATTTGGGCTATTCAGATCTACATGTATAGTCCTAATAAATGTATTAACATTACTGTTTGGTTGTGCTCTTTCTTTTTCATTATATATTATTTTATATTTTATCTTTGTTCACTGGTGCGGTCATTATGGTGTCTCTAGACGACCACACATGGTTGAGCCAATGACCCTTAACTCAGGGGTCATTACCGCTGCCAGCACCGTGACAAGACTAAAATTGGGGGCTCGTCCGGGATCTTAATGGTCTATTGTTCTAGTGCCAGGACTCGGGTAGTTGTTACGGTATCTACAGTTAGGATACTTTGGTACCTGCTTGAGAGGTCAGAGAGAGTGTGATATATTCTTTCTACAATGTCTGAATTGAGCCAACCAACTGTTGCCATGATAAGAAGGACTCACAAGGAGGACCTTTTGAAAATGGCCAGTGCTAATGATGTTAGTGTTGACCAGTCAATGAATGTAAGAGAGATAAGGGATACGTTGATAGAGGCTTTAACAACTTCACCACCTGAAACCGCATCTAGGGGGGATGGAAGTAGTTCTGCTGATCAGTTCAATTTCGGCGATAATCTGTCTTACGAACAGAAACTAGAATTTAAGAAATTGGAAATGCAAGAGAAGGAGAGAGAGTTTGAACGAGAAAAAGTTCGGATGGAGCATGAGTTGAAGCTTAAGCAGCTTGAGTTGAGGAATAGGGTTCATGAACAGGATACTGGAAGCTTTAAGGTGAATGAATGCTATCGTTCAGTCCCTAATTTTGATGAGAATGAAGTTGAAAGATTCTTTCATCAATTTGAGCGGGTAGCTATAGAGCTAAAATGGCCGAAAGAATACTGGCATATTCTGATTCAGAGTAAATTTAAAGGAAAGGCTACCCAGGCTTACAACTCCTTAGACGATACTCAGGCTAGATCGTATCCAGAACTGAAGGCTGCTGTTCTAAGGGCTTATCAATTAACCAGTGAGGCTTACAGACAACAGTTTCGGAAACTAAGAAAATCCGAAAGTGAAACTTACTGCGAGTTTGTTTTCCATAAAGAAAGCTTATTTGATAAGTGGTATCGGGCAGAAGGAATAGATGGAAATCTGGATAAATTAAGAGAGTTGTTTATCTTGGAGGAAATAAAAAACTGTATACCAGCTGGTTTAAGAATTCATGTAGAAGACCAAAAGGTTACTACATTGCAAGAGGCAGCAATAACTGCTGACAATTATGTACTCATACATAAATCAACAGTAGGACAACAGTCTAATGTGTCTAAGTATGACAACAAGCAATCAGGGAAGCCAGGGTCTAATCAGAAGGGTGGCGCTCTAGGCAATGGCAATAAATCTGAGGGTGAGACTATTCAGAATGGGAGACTCAATCCAAAGGGATCTAATAGTGATAAAGCATCAAAACCTAAATGTGCTTATTGTGGGATGAACAATCATTTGATTGTAGATTGCTATAAGAGGAAAAATGACAATCAAAAAGTGGTGGGTTTTGTTAGCAGTACAGCTCAACCATCACTCGGTACTACCTTGCATTCACAGCAGCCTGAGCAGAAGTATGAAAAGTACATATCTGATGGTATTGTTAGTGAAGTAGGTCAGGAGAGTTCTCAAAGACAAGTAACTATGTACAGGGACACGGGAGCTTGGCAAACTCTCATTGTTCCGAGTGCGGTTATTAATCCTGAAAAGTCTGCTACTGGGACAAGTGTTGTAGTTGAGATGGTAGGTAAAGTCTATCGGTCAGTTCCATTGCACAGATTTCACATCAAATCCGAATTTGTATCAGGAGAAGTGCTGATGGGAGTTGTGGATGAGTTACCTATTAAGGGTGTGGATATCTTGTTAGGAAATGATCTAACAGATAGCTGTTGCCACAAAGGCTGTGTAGAGGTCCTAGAGGTATCTAGTTCTCCAGTGACAGTGAACAGTAAGGAGAATGCCGACATTTTCCCTGCTTGTGTGACCACAAGGTCTATGACAAGGACAGAACAGCCTAAGGGTGATTTCCTAGGGTTATCTGATACTTGTCTGTCTAAAGCATTTGCGGCATCTACCGATGATAGTTCTCAAGCTAAGAGTAGTTTGGAATCCAAGACAATTGAGTCTGAGTGTGATGATAAGGCACAGGACAGTAATGTGCCAGGCGGGAGTCTGATAGGCTGGGATAAGGCTAGTTTGTGTCAGGCGCAGAGAGAGGACAGTACTCTTAGGGATGCTTGGACGAGTGTGGTAGATGATAAACAGGTTGATATGGAAAATACATGTTTCTATGTTCACAACGGTTTATTAATGAGGAAGAGTGGCAAGGGTGAGACTGGGGATGAAACTGATGTTGGTATTCGGTATCAGGTGGTTGTACCAAAGCCTTATAGGCAGGATATTCTCAGCCTGTCTCATGAGAGCTTATTTGCTGGTCACATGGGAAGGACAAAAACTTATGATAAGGTTTCCAGTGATTTCTTTTGGCCAGGCATGTACCATGATACTGAATTATATTGCAAAACTTGTCATGTATGTCAAGTGGTTGGCAAGCCAAATCAAGTCATACCTCCAGCCCCTCTCAAGTTGGTACCAGTTGACGGGGAAGCATTCTCCAAGGTATTAATTGATGTTGTAGGTCCACTTCCTAAAACTAGTCAAGGAAACCAATACCTTCTGACAATAATGTGTGTTAATACACGGTTCCCGGAAGCAATTCCCTTGCGGAAAGTTACTGCAGCAGTTGTAGCAAAAGCTTTGATTAAGTACTTCACGTTGACAGGGTTACCTGGTGACATTCAGTCTGATCAGGGTTCAAATTTCATGTCAAAACTGTTTCAGCAAGTTATGGTGTTGCTTGGCATTCGTCAAATTCGATCTAGTGCATATCACCCCGAATCTCAAGGTGCATTAGAACGTTTCCATCAAAGTCTGAAAAGCATGTTAAGATGTTATTGTGAAGAGCATGAGAGGGACTGGGACGTTGGAGTTCCCTTTGTATTGTTTGCAGCTAGAGATGCTAAGCAGGAATCACTAGGGTTTTCACCATTTGAACTTGTCTATGGTCATACTCCTAGGGGACCATTAAAATTGGTCAAAGATAGTTGGCTTCAGGAAACTAGGTCTGAGGAATTGTTGGATTATGTGTCACGAATTAAAGATAAGTTGTGGCAAGCTACTGAGTTAGCTAGAAAACATTTACAACAGGCCCAGGTTAGGATCAAAGGTCAGTTTGATAGAAAGGCCAAGGTCAGGGAGTTTAAACCAGGTGACAAGGTTTTAGTATATCTACCTATACCAAGTTCTTCATTAAAATCCAAGTTTTTTGGACCATACACAGTCAGGAACAAGGTTAGTGAGACAGGTTATGTAATTAACACGCCAGACCGAGGTAGGAAGACTAGGTTCTGCCATGTAAACCTGTTGAAGGCATACCAC
Organism: Haliotis rubra; assembly: GCF_003918875.1. NCBI lineage: Eukaryota > Metazoa > Mollusca > Gastropoda > Lepetellida > Haliotidae > Haliotis > Haliotis rubra. The sequence continues at coordinate 92,286 of NW_025765299.1, read as the reverse complement.
GAGCGTCTGACTGTACAACCAGTAATGACAGTGAGTGGGAATGACAGTGAGGAGTCACTGTAAGAAAGTGACGTTGCAGACATCAAGTTATGCAATAGTGATATCTTGATTGACTTGGACTCTAAGTTGCAGCACACAACTGATACTCAGCGGGATGATTTAACAGCTATCATTGAAGAATTTAAGGACTTATTCCCTGATACTCCAAGTGTAACCAATGTCATGATGCATGATGTGGACGTGGAAGGTGCCCCTCCTGTGAGACAACATCCTTACAGAATGAATCCACAGAAGAAGGCCTATCTCAAAGAAGAAATCCAATACATGCTGGACAACAACATACTAGAGCCATCTAACAGTGATTGGAGTTCTCCTTGTATCCTGGTGCCAAAGCCTGGCAATAAATTCCGGACGTGTGCTGATCTGAGACAGATTAACCGATTGGTTAAGGCCGACTCTCACCCTCTACCACGCATCGATGACTGCATTGATAATGTTGGCCATGCTGTCTTCATAACGAAGCTTGACCTACTTAAGGGCTATTACCAAATCCCATTAACGGAACGTGCCAAGAGAATCCTGACTATTGTGACCCCAGATGGCCTGTATCAGTATCGGGTCATGCCTTTTGGACTGAAGACGGCACCTGCAGCTTTTCAACGGTTGATGCATCTGGTACTAGCGAATATTTCTGGTGTGGAGGTATACATCGACGATGTCATTATTGGATCTGACACCTGGGAGGATCACCTGGCTACTCTGAGGGAAGTGTTTACTCGTCTCAAGGAAGCAAACCTGACAGTCAACTTGGCAAAATGTGAATTTGGTCAAGCACAAGTTACATTCCTTGGACACATAGTTGGCTTGGGGAAGGTAGCTCCAATCACAGCTAAAGTTGATAGTATTATCAACTTTTCTCAACCTAAAACATGTAAGGAGGTGCGTCGGTTCCTGGGAATGGCTGGTTATTATCGAAGATTCTGTCCAAATTTTGCTTCAGTGGCAGCTCCTATTACAGCATTATTGAAGAAAGGAGTGAAGTTCAACTGGACAGAAGACTGCGAGCACGGTTTCCAGCTCCTGAAGACTATGCTCTGTTCCACACCAGTGTTAGCTGCACCCGTGTTCACAAAGCCTTTCAAACTAGCTGTGGACGCAAGTGCCTTAGGATGTGGAGCAGTGTTGTTCCAGGAAGATGACAGGGGAATGGACCATCCAGTGAGCTACTTCTCACGGAAGTTCAACAAGCATCAGCTTAACTATTCTACTGTGGAGAAGGAAGCATTAGGACTGGTTTTGGCGTTAAAGCACTTTGAAATTTATGTAAGATGTGCTTCGCATCAGGTTATGGTCTACACTGATCATAATCCATTAACATTTATCCATCGGATGAAGGACACAAACCAGCGCGTGTTGCGATGGAGTCTTATGCTCCAGGAGTACCCCATTAAAATTGAACACATCAAAGGAAGCAATAACATTATTGCTGACGCCTTATCGAGATGTGCTTGATGTGATGTGATTGATGTTGTTATCATTAAGTCATGTGACTGTGCCTACAACAAGGCATACAACTGTTGATTAGTTTGATGGTTGTCAGATATATTCACTACATGTATATGTGTATGCATGCTTATCATGTTCATTGTTTTCACGTAATAGTGTTAGTTATTAATTTGTCAGCAAATTTGTACACATCTATGTATAGCAAATTTCCTAATTTTGTGGGGGGTCATGTGACGAAACCCTGCATCAAGTTGACTTCAATACAATTTATGTAGTCCATGTGTGCTTGTCACGGACATATCATGTCAAGTATTAAAGTCAACTTTTCATTGTAACCTAAATCTTGTATTATGCAACTAGGCCCATAATACTCAGTTTTCGGTCTATATGGCCTAATTTATATAAACGTGTTTATTTTGGGAGAAATACAGTATTTTCCTCTATTAATGCCCATAGAAGACTATTTTCAAATCTTTATTGAGACTATATCTTCATTATTAATCAATGTAGAACAATTAAAATAAAATGTGATGGTAGCCACTAACGTCTGCTATCACATTTCCAGATTTGACTCATAAGATTAATAATATTTTTTTGGCTATATCATAAAACTTGAAGCTAGAGAAACACAGTCTCTAAGCTTCAAGTATCATTTTCAATCTTTCTTGGCCAAGTCAGAGGTTGTCCCCTCTGACGTCCGGCAACTCCCTATAAATTCCAAACCGTTCTAGTTGGGGGCAGTTCCCACGGTGGACTCACTCCAACTAGGACCTCTTGGAACGCTGGACACAGGAATATGTTGGTAAGTTCCTTGTAATCTTACCTTCAGTCTGGCGTTCCGATTATTACTTCACGTAATACACTATTCCTGTCAGGGGTATTTTTATTATAACTGGTTCTTCATGTCCATATAGGCTTGATAGGAGTTCAGCTCATTGATACATATTGCCATTTTAATTTGGGCTATTCAGATCTAAATGTATAGTCCTAATAAATGCATTTACATTACTGTTTGGTTGTGCTCTTTCTTTTTCATTATATATTATTTTATATTTTATCTTTGTTCACTGGTGCGGTCATTATGGTGTCTCTAGACGACCACACATGGTTGAGCCAATGACCCTTAACTCAGGGGTCATTACCGCTGCCAGCACCGTGACACTAAAGAAAGGGCAGAAGTTATGTGTTAGTGGCGACCAGGAGGTAATATCTATATATGTTCTCTTCCACGTAATTGTTAAACTTGTCACAGCACTACAGTGAGTGTATGATAAAACGGGTACCAGGGTTACTAAAGAAAGGGCAGATGTTATGTGTTATTGGCGACCAGGATGTAATATCTATATATGTTATCTTCCACGTAATCGTTAAACTTGTCACAGCACTACAGTGAGTGTATGATAAGACAGGATCCAGGGTTACTAAAGAAAGGGCAGAAGTTATGTGTTATTGGCGACCAGGATGTAATATCTATATATGTTATCTTCCACGTAATCGTTAAACATGTCACAGTACTACAGTGAGTGTATGATAAGACGGGTACAAGGGTTACAAAAGAAAGGGGCAGATAGTTTATGTGTTATTGGCAGATGTTATGTGTTAGGCGAACAGGAGGTAATATCTATATAAGTTATCTTCCACGTAATCGTTAAACTTGTCACAGCACTACAGTGAGTGTATGATAAGACAGGTACAAGGGTTACTAAAGAAAGGGCAGAAGTTATGTGTTAGTGGCGACCAGGAGGTAATATCTATATATGTTATCTTCCACGTAATCGTTAAACTTGTCACAGTACTACAGTGAGTGTATTATAAGACGGGTACAAGGGTTACAAAAGAAAGGGCAGATGTTATGTGTTAGGCGACCAGGAGGTAATATCTATATAAGTTATCTTCCACGTAATCGTTAAACTTGTCACAGCACTACAGTGAGTGTATGATAAGACAGGTACAAGGGTTACTAAAGAAAGGGCAGAAGTTATGTGTTATTGGCGACCAGCATGTAATATCTATATATGTTATCTTCCACGTAATCGTTAAACTTGTCACAGCACTACAGTGAGTGTATGATAAGACAGGATCCAGGGTTACTAAAGAAAGGGCAGAAGTTATGTGTTAGTGGCGACCAGGATGTAATATCTATATATGTTATCTTCCACGTAATCGTTAAACTTGTCACAGCACTACAGTGAGTGTATGATAAGACGGGATCCAGGGTTACTAAAGAAAGGGCAGAAGTTATGTGTTAGTGGCGACCAGGATGTAATATCTATATATGTTATCTTCCACGTAAGCGTTAAACTTGTCACAGCACTACAGTGAGTGTATGATAAGACGGGATCCAGGGCTACTAAAGAAAGGGCAGATGTTATGTGTTAGTGGCGACCAGGAGGTAATATCTATATATGTTCTCTTCCACGTAATCGTTAAACTTGTCACAGCACTACAGTGAGTGTATGATAAGACGGGATCCAGGGTTACTAAAGATAGGGCAGAAGTTATGTGTTATTGGCGACCAGGAGGTAATATCTATATATGTTGTATTCCACGTAATCGTTAAACTTGTCACAGTACTACAGTGAGTGTATGATAAGACAGGGATCCAGGGTTACTAAAGAAATGGGCAGAACTAAAAAGAAAGGGCAGTTATGTGTTAGTGGCGACCAGGAGGTAATATCTATATATGTTATCTTCCACGTAATCGTTAAACTTGTCACAGCACTACAGTGAGTGTATGATATGACGGGATCCAGTGTTACTAAAGAAAGGGCAGAAGTTATGTGTTATTGGCGACCAGGATGTAATATCTATATATGTTATCTTCCACGTAATCGTTAAACTTGTCACAGCACTACAGTGAGTGTATGATAAGACGGGATCCAGGGTTACTAAAGAAAGGGCAGATGTTATGTGTTATTGGCGACCAGGATGTAATATCTATATATGTTATCTTCCACGTAATCGTTAAACTTGTCACAGCACTACACTGAGTGTATGATAAGACGGGATCCAGGGTTACTAAAGAATGGGCAGAAGTTATGTGTTAGTGGCGACCAGGAGGTAATATCTATATATGTTATCTTCCACGTAATCGTTAAACTTGTCACAGTACTACAGTGAGTGTATGATAAGACGGGATTAAACTTAATACAAAGGGTTACAAAGAAAGGGCAGATGATATGTGTTAGGCGACCAGGAGGTAATATCTATATAAGTTATCTTCCACGTAATCGTTAAACTTGTCACAGCACTACAGTGAGTGTATGATAAGACAGGTACAAGGGTTACTAAAGAAAGGGCAGATGTTATGTGTTAGTGGCGACCAGGAGGTAATATCTATATATGTTATTTTCCACGTAATCGTTAAACTTGTCACAGCACTACAGTGAGTGTATGATAAGACGGGATCCAGGGCTACTAAAGAAAGGGCAGAAGTTATGTGTAAGTGGCGACCAGGAGGTAATATCTATATATGTTATCTTCCACGTAATCGTTAAACTTGTCACAACACTACAGTGAGTGTATGATAAGACGGGATCCAGGGTTACTAAAGAAAGGGCAGAAGTTATGTGTTATTGGCGACCAGCATGTAATATCTATATATGTTATCTTCCACGTAATCGTTAAACTTGTCACAGCACTACAGTGAGTGTATGATAAGACAGGATCCAGGGTTACTAAAGAAAGGGCAGAAGTTATGTGTTAGTGGCGACCAGGATGTAATATCTATATATGTTATCTTCCACGTAATCGTTAAACATGTCACAGTACTACAGTGAGTGTATGATAAGACGGGTACAAGGGTTACAAAAGAAAGGGCAGATGTTATGTGTTAGGCGACCAGGAGGTAATATCTATATAAGTTATCTTCCACGTAATCGTTAAACTTGTCACAGCACTACAGTGAGTGTATGATAAGACGGGATCAGGGCTACTAAAGAAAGGGCAGAAGTTATGTGTTAGTGGCGACCAGGATGTAATATCTATATATGTTATCTTCCACGTAATCGTTAAACTTGTCACAGCACTACAGTGAGTGTATGATAAGACGGGATCCAGGGTTACTAAAGAAAGGGCAGAAGTTATGTGTTAGTAGCGACCATATGTTATCTTCCACGGATGTAATATCTATATATGTTATCTTCCACGTAATCGTTAAACTTGTCACAGCACTACAGTGAGTGTATGATAAGACGGGATCCAGGGTTACGAAAGAAAGGGCAGAAGTTATGTGTTAGTGGCGACCAGGATGTAATATCTATATATCTTATCTTCCACGTAATCGTTAAACTTGTCACAGCACTACAGTGAGTGTATGATAAGACGGGATCCAGGGCTACTAAAGAAAGGGCAGAAGTTATGTGTAAGTGGCGACCAGGAGGTAATATCTATATATGTTATCTTCCACGTAATCGTTAAACTTGTCACAGCACTACAGTGAGTGTATGATAAGACGGGATCCAGGGTTACTAAAGAAAAACTTGGCAGAAGTTATGTGTAATTGGCGACCAGGAGGTAATATCTATATATGTTATCTTCCACGTAATCGTTAAACTTGTCACAGCACTACAGTGAGTGTATGATAAGACGGGATCCAGGGTTACTAAAGAAAGGGCAGAAGATATGTGTTAGTGGCGACCAGGATGTAATATCTATATATGTTATCTTCCACGTAATCGTTAAACTTGTCACAGCACTACAGTGAGTGTATGATAAGACGGGATCCAGGGTTACTAAAGAAAGGGCAGAAGTTATGTGTTAGTGGCGACCAGGATGTAATATCTATATATCTTATCTTCCACGTAATCGTTAAACTTGTCACAGCACTACAGTGAGTGTATGATAAGACGGGATCAGGGCTACTAAAGAAAGGGCAGAAGTTATGTGTTATTGGCGACCAGGATGTAATATCTATATATGTTATCTTCCACGTAATCGTTAAACTTGTCACAGCACTACAGTGAGTGTATGATAAGACGGGATCCAGGGTTACTAAAGAAAGGGCAGAAGTTATGTGTTAGTGGCGACCAGGAAGTAATATCTATATATGTTATCTTCCACGTAATCGTTAAACTTGTCACAGCACTACAGTGAGTGTATGATAAGACGGGATCCAGGGTTACTAAAGAAAAGGCAGAAGTTATGTGTTAGTGGCGACCAGAATGTAATATCTATATATGTTATCTTCCACGTAATCGTTAAACTTGTCACAGCACTACAGTGAGTGTATGATAAGACGGGATCAAGGGTTACTAAAGAAAGGGCAGAAGATATGTGTTAGTAGCGACCAGGATGTAATATCTATATATGTTATCTTCCACGTAATCGTTAAACTTGTCACAGCACTACAGTGAGTGTATGATAAGACGGGATCCAGGGTTACTAAAGAAAGGGCAGAAGTTATGTGTTATTGGCGACCAGCATGTAATATCTATATATGTTATCTTCCACGTAATCGTTAAACTTGTCACAGCACTACAGTGAGTGTATGATAAGACGGGATCCAGGGTTACTAAAGAAAGGGCAGAAGTTATGTGTTAGTGGCGACCAGGATGTAATATCTATATATGTTATCTTCCACGTAATCGTTAAACTTGTCACAGCACTACAGTGAGTGTATGATAAGACGGGATCCAGGGCTACTAAAGAAAGGGCAGAAGTTATGTGTTAGTGGCGACCAGGATGTAATATCTATATATGTTATCTTCCACGTAATCGTTAAACTTGTCACAGCACTACAGTGAGTGTATGATAAGACGGGATCCAGGGTTACTAAAGAAAGGGCAGAAGTTATGTGTTATTGTGGCGACCAGGAAGTAATATCTATATATGTTATCTTCCACGTAATCGTTAAACTTGTCACAGCACTACAGTGAGTGTATGATAAGACGGGATCCAGGGTTACTAAAGAAAGGGCAGAAGTTATGTGTTATTGGCGACCAGGATGTAATATCTATATATGTTATTTTCCACGTAATCGTTAAACTTGTCACAGGACTACAGTGAGTGTATGATAAGACGGGATCCAGGGCTACTAAAGAAATGGCAGAAGTTATGCGTTAGTGGCGACCAGAATGTAATATCTATATATGTTATCTTCCACGTAATCGTTAAACTTGTCACAGCACTAGAGTGAGTGTATGATAAGACGGGATCCAGGGCTACTAAAGAAAGGGCAGAAGTTATGTGTTATTGGCGACCAGGATGTAATATCTATATATGTTATCTTCCACGTAATCGTTAAACTTGTCACAGCACTACAGTGAGTGTATGATAAGACGGGATCCAGCGTTAGCTAAAGAAAGGGCAGAAGTTATGTGTTATTGGCGACCAGGATGTAATATCTATATATGTTATCTTCCACGTAATCGTTAAACTTGTCACAGCACTACAGTGAATGTATGATAAGACGGGATCCAGGGTTACTAAAGAAAGGGCAGAAGTTATGTGTTAGTCGCGACCAGGAAGTAATATCTATATATGTTATCTTCCACGTAATCGTTAAACTTGTCACAGCACTACAGTGAGTGTATGATAAGACGGGATCCAGGGTTACTAAAGAAAGGGCAGAAGTTATGTGTTATTGGCGACCAGGATGTAATATCTATATATGTTATCTTCCACGTAATCGTTAAACTTGTCACAGCACTACAGTGAGTGTATGATAAGACGGGTACAAGGGTTATAAAAGAAAGGGCAGATGTTATGTGTTAGGCGACCAGGAGGTAATATCTATATATGTTATCTTCCACGTAATCGTTAAACTTGTCACAGCACTACAGTGAGTGTATGATAAGACAGGTACAAGGGTTACTAAAGAAAGGGCAGAAGTTATGTGTTATTGGCGACCAGGATGTAATATCTATATATGTTATCTTCCACGTAATCGTTAAACTTGTCACAGCACTACAGTGAGTGTATGATAAGACGGGATCCAGGGTTACTAAAGAAAGGGCAGAAGTTATGTGTTAGTGGCGACCAGGAGGTAATATCTATATATGTTATCTTCCACGTAATCGTTAAACTTGTCACAGCACTACAGTGAGTGTATGATAAGACGGGATCAAGGGTTACTAAAGAAAGGGGCAGAAGTTATGTGTTATTGGCGACCAGGATGTAATATCTATATATGTTATCTTCCACGTAATCGTTAAACTTGTCACAGGACTACAGTGAGTGTATGATAAGACGGGTACAAGGGTTACAAAAGAAATAGCAGATGTTATGTGTTAGGCGACCAGGAGGTAATATCTATATATGTTATCTTCCACGTAATCGTTAAACTTGTCACAGCACTACAGTGAGTGTATGATAAGACGGGATCCAGGGTTACTAAAGAAAGGGCAGAAGTTATGTGTTAGTGGCGACCAGGAAGTAATATCTATATATGTTATCTTCCACGTAATCGTTAAACTTGTCACAGCACTACAGTGAGTGTATGATAAGACGGGATCCAGGGTTACTAAAGAAAGGGCAGAAGTTATGTGTTATTGGCGACCAGGATGTAATATCTATATATGTTATCTTCCACGTAATCGTTAAACTTGTCACAGCACTACAGTGAGTGTATGATAAGACGGGTACAAGGGTTATAAAAGAAAGGGCAGATGTTATGTGTTAGGCGACCAGGAGGTAATATCTATATATGTTATCTTCCACGTAATCGTTAAACTTGTCACAGCACTACAGTGAGTGTATGATAAGACAGGTACAAGGGTTACTAAAGAAAGGGCAGAAGTTATGTGTTATTGGCGACCAGGATGTAATATCTATATATGTTATCTTCCACGTAATCGTTAAACTTGTCACAGCACTACAGTGAGTGTATGATAAGACGGGATCCAGGGTTACTAAAGAAAGGGCAGAAGTTATGTGTTAGTGGCGACCAGGAAGTAATATCTATATATGTTATCTTCCACGTAATCGTTAAACTTGTCACAGCACTACAGTGAGTGTATGATAAGACGGGATCAAGGGTTACTAAAGAAAGGGCAGAAGTTATGTGTTATTGGCGACCAGGATGTAATATCTATATATGTTATCTTCCACGTAATCGTTAAACTTGTCACAGGACTACAGTGAGTGTATGATAAGACGGGTACAAGGGTTACAAAAGAAATAGCAGATGTTATGTGTTAGGCGACCGGGAGGTAATATCTATATTAGTTATCTTCCACGTAATCGTTAAACTTGTCACAGCACTACAGTGAGTGTATGATAAGACGGGTACAAGGGTTACTAAAGAAAGGGCAGAAGTTATGTGTTAGTGGCGACCAGGAGGTAATATCTATATATGTTATCTTCCACGTAATCGTTAAACTTGTCACAGCACTACAGTGAGTGTATGATAAGACGGGTACCAGGGTTACTAAAGAAAGGGCAGAAGTTATGTGTTATTTGCGACCAGGATGTAATATCTATATATGTTATCTTCCACGCAATCGTTAAACTTGTCACAGCACTACAGTGAGTATATGATAAGACGGGTACAAGGGTTACTAAAGAAAGGGCAGAAGTTATGTGTTAGTGGCGACCAGGATGTAATATCTATATATGTTATCTTCCACGTAATCGTTAAACTTGTCACAGCACTACAGTGAGTGTATGATAAGACGGGTACCAGGGTTACTAAAGAAAGGGCAGAAGTTATGTGTTATCGGCGACCAGGATGTAATATGTATATGTGTTATCTTCCACGTAATCGTTAAACTTGTCACAGCACTACAGTGAGAGTATGATAAGACGGGATCCAGGGTTACTAAAGAAAGGGCAGAAGATATGTGTTATTGGCGACCAGGATGTAATATCTATATATGTTATCTTCCACGTAATCGTTAAACTTGTCACAGCACTACAGTGAGTGTATGATAAGACGGGATCCAGGGCTACTAAAGAAAGGGCAGAAGTTATGTGTTATTGGCGACCAGAATGTAATATCTATAGATGTTATCTTCCACGTAATCGTTAAACTTGTCACAGCACTACAGTGAGTGTATGATAAGACGGGATCCAGGGTTACTAAAGAAAGGGCAGAAGTTATGTGTTAGTGGCGACCAGGATGTAATATCTATATATGTTATCTTCCACGTAATCGTTAAACTTGTCACAGCACTACAGTGAGTGTATGATAAGACGGGATCCAGGGCTACTAAAGAAAGGGCAGATGTTATGTGTTAGTGGCGACCAGGATGTAATATCTATATATGTTATCTTCCACGTAATCGTTAAACTTGTCACAGTACTACAGTGAGTGTATGATAAAACGGGATCCAGGGTTACTAAAGAAAGGGCAGAAGTTATGTGTTATTGGTGACCAGGAGGTAATATCTATATATGTTATCTTCCACGTAATCGTTAAACTTGTCACAGTACTTCAGTGAGTGTATGATAAGACGGGATCCAGGGCTACTAAAGAAAGGGCAGAAGTTATGTGTTATTGGCGACCAGGAGGTAATATCTATATATGTTATCTTCCACGTAATCGTTAAACTTGTCACAGTACTACAGTGAGTGTATGATAAGACGGGGTCCAGGGTTACTAAAGAAAGGGCAGAAGTTATGTGTTATTGGCGACCAGGATGTAATATCTATATATGTTATCTTCCACGTAATCGTTAAACTTGTCACAACACTACAGTGAGTGTATGATAAGACGGGATCCAGAGTTACTAAAGAAAGGGCAGAAGTTATGTGTTATTGGCGACCAGGATGTAATATCTATATATGTTATCTTCCACGTAATCGTTAAACTTGTCACAGCACTACAGTGAGTGTATGATAAGACGGGATCAGGGCTACTAAAGAAAGGGCAGATGTTATGTGTGTTAGTGGCGACCAGGAAGTAATATCTATATATGTTATCTTCCACGTAATCGTTAAACTTGTCACAGTACTACAGTGAGTGTATGATAAGACGGGATCCAGGGTTACTAAAGAAAGTGCAGAAGTTATGTGTTATTGGCGACCAGGATGTAATATCTATATATGTTATCTTCCACGTAATCGTTAAACTTGTCACAGTACTACAGTGAGTGTATGATAAGACGGGATCAGGGTTACTAAAGAAAGGGCAGAAGTTATGTGTTAGTGGCGACCAGGATGTAATATCTATATATGTTATCTTCCACGTAATCGTTAAACTTGTCACAGTACTACAGTGAGTGTATGATAAGACGGGATCCAGGGTTACTAAAGAAAGTGCAGAAGTTATGTGTTATTGGCGACCAGGATGTAATATCTATATATGTTATCTTCCACGTAATCGTTAAACTTGTCACAGTACTACAGTGAGTGTATGATAAGACGGGATCCAGGGTTACGAAAGAAAGGGCAGAAGTTATGTGTTAGTGGCGACCAGGATCCATGGGCGGATCCAGGAATTTTGAAAAGGGGGTTGGGTGATGGGGGTTGGTATATAGGGGGAACCCACTGAACCCCCCATTGGCTCAAACATTGTGTGTCTCACAGTCCCTGAACCACATTAATTTCCCTACTGCCAAGCCCTCTCTGCTGTGCTAAAGCCCTAAATAAAGCAAGTCTAGATTTCCTCAGGTTCTGAATCTCTGGTCTCCCTAGGACTCCTTTTCAATATAAATGGGCTTGTTTGTTACTATCAAAATTATATATATTCAGAGACTAAGCCTTAGTCTAGCTCCAACACAACGCATCTGGATCCGCCAATGAGGATCTATATCTTTCACGGAAGTGTAATACAGGCTGACGGTCTGTTCTCAAACCAGGATGAAACTGACACAAGAACAATGCTCCATGTAGCCGCTGTGCGGAAGATGGTACATAGTCCTAATGTCCGTGTCCTGTTCGTACACAATAGCCATGCACTCAAAGTGAAGCCAGCCGTCTGCCTGATATCGTGTCACTGACAGGAAACACCTTAGTCTATTTTCTAGTTTGGTGCAATATATTTGTTCCTTGCTGATCTCTATATGAACTGATAATTTTGTCTTCCACAGCTTTGTCATGAGTAAACCCAGCAAATGATGTAAAGAAATGTACTTACTGTGTTACAATTGAAATGTCTCTCTAAATGAAAGACAAAAGGATCCATAGGTATCCGGAGGGTACGGGTGAAAAACTAATTTTTGTCAAAACGCTATCATATCACAGAATGTCAGAATGGGCTTTCTGAATAAGTAATAGCAGGGCATCAAATTTTACAAGAGAGAATGTTATGCTGGTTTTGGGTCCCCATTTTATCGTCACAATCAAGAATGACACCCCATTCACGTATATGGCACCAATGCGTAGTGCACGTGCATCGGGTTGTTTCGTTGGAAAGTTTCTGAAAGTATAAGAGTAAACCAACTTTCCAACGAAAAGTTACATTCCATGCAAATTGAAAGTTCAGGTTCGGCTTCCTTTTCTAAGAGGATACTTGGGAAGTGGCCAGATAGACTTTTGACCATTTTAACATTTTCGTATGGTCCTATGGCCTTCTTTCAGGGCACTATTCGATGTTTAATGGACAGTATTGTGACTACAATCGTGTTTTTAAGATATAAACTATTGATACATTGAATTTTGTAATTTCAAGGAAAGCTGTGGGTTTTGTTTTGAAAATGACACTACTGATTTAGAGCCAGGTTTTGCTTTGCTGCAATCCTTACTGAAACCTTATATCTCATCTGTGTTCATAGGTATCGGCAGCCATCACTGTGTGTTCTGGTTGAAGCAGGGAGCCATCATTGTGTGGTCTGGTTGAAGCAGGGAGCCATCACTGTGTGGTCTGGTTGAAGCAGGCAGCCATCACTGTGTGGTCTAGTTGAAGCAGGGAGCCATCACTGGTCTGGTTGAAGTAGGGAGCCATCACTGTGTGGTCTGGTTGAAGTAGGGAGCCATCATTGTGTGGTCTGGTTGAAGCAGGGAGCCATCATTGTGTGGTCTGGTTGAAGCAGGGAGCCATCACTGTGTGCTCAGGTTGAAGCAGGGAGCCATCACTGTGTGGTCTGGTTGAAGCAGGGAGCCATCACTGGTCTGGTTGAAGTAGGGAGCCATCACTGTGTGGTCTGGTTGAAGTAGGGAGCCATCATTGTGTGGTCTGGTTGAAGCAGGGAGCCATCATTGTTTGGTCTGGTTGAAGCAGGGAGCCATCATTGTGTGGTCTGGTTGAAGCAGGGAGCCATCATTGTGTGGTCTGGTTGAAGCAGGGAGCCATCACTGTGTGGTCTTGTTGAAGTAGGGAGTTTTACTCATTTTCTTTACCATGCCTCCCCCACCTCTCCCCAAGACCCCACGCTGAGCCAAGACCTCCTGCTTCTGCCTGTCCTCTCACTCCAGACAAACAACGTGTGTGATTACACTAGAGACCTGATGACTTATAAAATCTGAGTATTTTCTTTAACTGTTTCATTTTACACTGGCGAGGAGAGGGGATCATTTCCAAAAGTTTTCCATCTCAGGGTAAAAATGAATTGGAACTTTGATGAGGATGAAAGCAAATATACACAACATTCGTCCAAATCAGAATACAATGATTGAAAAGTACTTAAGTGGTGAAAATGTGTTGTTTTGTTCTCCATCCAGGACATTCGAAATTCTCCCTATTCAGATAAGTCAGTAGAAAATACAAGCCATGCTACTGTTGTTGTTGTGTCATCCTTGATTTGCATGATGAAGAGACAAACAGAAATATAAATCATTAGGCTCAAAGCAGTGTACCTCAACGATGTAGGCATTTGTGACTTTATCCATAAACTTTAAAAAGACATTGTCATTGGGATCTGATGGCATATTGTTATCCTCTGCAACAACGAATTTGCGGGAATATAGAAACGAGTTCCGTCCGTCAGTGGGTCCGTCACGCTTTGTCCGAAGCATATCTCCTAAACTATTTGTGATAGCTTAACCAAACTTGGTACACATGTCAACCATGATCCCTACAGATCCAGACATGAATGTTATTTTTTGTTGTTTCCATGGAAACATGACTTAGGCTGCGACTTTGAGAATGTTATCTTGTCCGAAGCAAAGCTCCTAAATTATACATGCTAGCTTCATCAAACTTGGTACACATATCAAGCATGATCCATAAATGTGCCATATGACGCTTAGACCCAGATATGACTTTTATTTTTTGTGGTTTCCATGGAACCGTGACTTGGTACACATGGTAAACTTGGTACACAAATCAAGCATGATCCATAAATGTGCCATTTGATGGTAAGACCCAGATGTGAATTTTCTTTTTGTGCTGTTTCCATGGAAACATGACTTAGGCTGTTGTGACCATGAGGATGTCATCTTGTCCGGGGGGCGGTGGGGTAGCCTAATGGTTAAAGCGTTGGCTCGTCACGCCGAAGACCCTGGTTTGAATCCCCACATGGGTACAATGTGTGAAGCTCATTTCGGGTGTCCCCGCCGTGATGTTGCTGGAATATTGCTAAAACCAACTCATCCAGTCATCTTGTCCGGAGCAGATCTTCCAAACTATACATGCAAGCTTCATCAAACTTGGAACATATGTCACGTATGATCCATAGAAGTTTGACCTAGACTGAAATTCGTGGTAGTGCTCATTTCCGGAGTAGAACTTAAAAACCTTTCAATACTCTCCTTCCACTTTGTAATATAGTCACAGACTTGGTTGGCACATATCATTGCATCCCATTTGTGTAGATTGATGCTCATACTGTTGATCACTGGATTATCTGGTCCAAATTCTATTATTTACAGACAGCTGGAATATTGCTGAGTGTGGCATAAAACTAAACTCACTCACTCACTGCTATATACACACCAAAACATTCGACATAGTCATAACTAACTGACATATACATGAAGAGTATTTTGCCATTGCGGGGGATATTGATGACCTTTTCTGCTTGTTACATTATATATATGCGACATCAATTAAACTTCCACATGTAGTGCAGACACAACCTTTGGATTTTGGAGAATATAAATAACTTTGGATTATTTTTTTTTTTGAGATCCAGTTGTCCAGCCTAGGAATATCAAGAGATGCTACCCTTAGCTGGTATCCCTGCTTGCTCTCACTTGGCGACACTTGATACTAATTACCCCCAAATTGGCCCACACCACTGGCAGTAGGACCGAGAGGCGGTGGGGGCAGTAAATATACCTGTCACACACAATTAAAGCAGTAATGGGTTATAATAATCTTTGCATGTGTTGTGAAATTCCAAGAAATTATCCCTCTGCAGATTTGTTTATTCTCTGAAAATGAAGAAAGTCTCAGGGCTCCTTTTCTTTATATATATTTTTTTACTATGAACTTTTTTCAGTAAAATATGTACATTTCAGAGACTAGTTGTTAGTTTAATTGTACCCATGTGGGGAATCCAACCCGGGTCTATGCCGTGATGAGCAAACGCTTTAACCACTAGGCTACGCCACCGACCCCTGCTTGGTTCAGATCAAACAGAATGTCCAATGATACAACTACATTACAATGCTTTGTAGAACACTGTGACATTACCCGTTACCATGACATTATCAAATGACATCACAAAAGATTCGTGTACAGGTGAAATTGGGTTTTATCGTCGTGCTTGAGAATATTTCGCTCATATGACGACGTGCATGCGTGTGTATGTGTATGTGTGGCTGCTTGTACTAGCCCAGACTGAAGCTGGTTTTATAGTGCTAGCCCACTGAGATACCATGCCGCAGTGAAGCATGAATACCCCACTCAGACACATTATACTGACTCCGAGCCGACCAGTCCTTGTACCCATTATTGCCGAGCGCGAGACAGGGACCAACAAGTACCATATTTTAACGTCTTTTGGTATGACGCGGTCGGGGAAGATTCGTACGCAGAGGCTGGTAAGCTGTACCAGTTACAAACAAGGTTATATATTCTTTATGACAATTATTCAACCATTAATAATACAATTATCAATGTATAATATACACAAAAGTAACTCCTCAAACCATGAAGCTGTACTGATGTGTGTCATGCACCTGTCACGAACTCTTCAAACCCACATTGTTATCCATAAAACTTGTTCTATATCCCACATTGTATAGTTTGGCGTTCATTATCCTCTGACTTCAATGTATCCATGAGCATGTACCATGCATCATAAAAGTCATTTATTATCATCATTATTATTTATGTCACATTTTCTATATTACAGCAGGTGTTTAGGGACTGACAATCTTACATTCATGGAGTTAATCATTCTCAAACTTATAGTTCTTTTTTAAGAAATAATATAAAGTGTTCAGTGGATGTTTGGAAAAGAACTGTGGGTAAAAAGGAAACTGGCAGAGCATGATCATCGGAGCACATCATCATAACACAGTCACCAGAGAGCACAATCATCAGTGCACAATTATCAGAACACAATCATCAGAGCACAGTCATCCGAGCACAATCATCAGAGCACAGTCATTGGAGCATAATCATCAGAGCACAGTCATTGGAGAGCACAATCATTAGAGCACAGTCATCGGTGCACAATCATCAGTGCACAATTATCAGAACACAATCATCAGAGCACAGTCATCGGAGCACAATGCAGAGTGTGGTGTTAACCTTGCACTAGAGCTAAGCTGACCATGGAGCCAGCAATCACATGACAGTTAGTCATCAGCATGTTTGTTACAACAACATATGAAATGTTGCAGGTCCGGAGATATCCATGTGTTCCACATAGTGAGACTAATTCCACCCGTACTCGTGTATCAATAGTTCTTGATACTTCTAACATGACATTCTATCAACCTTTAACGCTTTCCACATGTTGAACATTTGTAAATATATTGACCTATGAAAGTTGAACTGACAAATTATTTCAATGAAAGTTGAAAATTGAAGTTGTTAGACAAAACAGGGGATTCTGTGCCACTTCAAACTCTGATTGGTCCATTGATGTCACAATTATCTTGTTTGATTGTCAGGGGATGACAAGTTTAGTTCAGTCAAGCATGAGTGAGTGAGTGAGTGAGTTTAGTTTTACACCGCACTCAGCAATATTCCAGCTATATGGCGGCGGTCTGTAAATAATCGAGTCTGGACCAGCCAATCCAGTGATCAACAGCATGAGCATCGATCTGCGTAATTGGGAACCGATGACATTTGTCAACCAAGTCAGCGAAACTGACCACCCGATCCCGTTAGTCGCCTCTTACGACAAGATTGTCGCTTTTTATGGCAAGCACATGGGTTGCTGAAGACCTATTCTACCCTGGATCTTCACGGGTCTCAGTCAAGCATGAAGTATGCTTTGTGCTTTAACATCATGAAGTATACTTTACCCTTAAAGATAATGAAGTATGATTTACCTTTTAACATCATGAGATATGCTATACCCTTTTACATCAAGAAGTATGCTTTACCTTTTAACATCATGAAGTATGCTTTACCCTAAAACAACATGAAACAAGCTTTTTTCTTTACCCTTTAATATCATTAAGTATGCTTCACCCTTTAACAACACCATGATGCTTGTATGTCTGTGACCCTTCAACTACTGACATTCCTCTGTGGCTCCTGCTTTACTTTAACCTGGTACACATCTACAATACACCTCTCCTGTTCGGTGTTCTCAGGACAAGTCTCTTCCATCTTGGGTTCACAATGATGCATTTCTCTCTCAAACTCTTCTCTTGCACGAGCTCTTCTTTCTTCCCACATGCCAACAATGTCTTCTGATATGCCATTACCTTCTTTGTCACGCTCTTCCTGTCTTATTGCCTTTTCAATATTTTCAGAAATATTCATATGAGTCATATTTTCTTCATCCTCTGAGTCTCCGATTCGATTCTCATTCTCTCTATTGAGTCTGCTACGATTAATGGTCTTTTCAGCCATTTTGACACACAACTCACTCTGTTTGTTGATCTGATCTCGGTGTACCCTCATGTGGGCATTGAGGTTCCCTTAGGTCGTGCATCCTCTGTCGCAGAACTGACATCGGTACGGTCTTTCTCCAGTGTGGGTTCGGATATGCGTCTTCAGTGACGACGCTTATGTGAAGCACTTTGCACAGATGTCACACATATAAAGTCTCTCATTGGAATGACAGATAAGGTGGCGTTTTAGTGTGCTTGACTTAGCAAACATTCTAAAACACTGGTCACATTCAAATGGCCTCTCTCCTGTATGCACACGAATATGTTCATGAATTTTTACAAAGTGTGCAAATGACTTCTGACAATGCGTGCACTGATATTTGCATTCACCTGCAATGGTGGACCGTTAGTCCAATGTTCTGAAGGCTCACGGTATTTCTTAGGTCGCCCCATCTTGTGCCTGTCTCCAATTCCGCCTGTTTCTTTAAGTCTTTTTGCAAACCTAATAATAACTGAGGAAGCGACATTCATGATTTGTGCAATCTGCCGTCGAGACATACCATCTTGTAGAAGTGACCTGATTTTTTCCCTAGTCTCCACTGACAATCTTCTCCTACACTTCTTCTCAATAGGCTTGTCAATTTGTGGACTAGCTAATCTAGTTTCATCAGGACAAATTCCACTTTCTTGACTTGGTGAATGCTTCATAGTTTTATGATTTGGATTTACAGACTGGCTGCGGCTTCTGGTCTTAACACTTGTTTGATTTCTATGATTCTGGTATATTCTTTGGTGTCATCATCTGAAAACAAACATACAGAAATATTTCTTAAATGTGTCCGAGTTCTTTTATGTGAGTGAGTGAGTGAGTATGGTTTTACACTGCTTTTAGCAATATTTCAGCAATATCATGGTGGGGGAACACCAGAAATTGGCTTCATACATAGTAGTATTAGTACCCATGTGGGTACTTTTATGTAAGAAGGTGAGTGTTGTACAAAGGATGAAAACTCGGGAAATCTCCTTAACCTTTACTTCAGAAAGAGAGCACATGTTCAATTCATCTGAGCTGAACAGCGACCACCAGAACAAGTTCAAACAAGAATGACAACTCTATTTTGGGTTAATTCCAGTAATAGATTAATTACAGTAATAAACAGTACTGAAGCAATTGAAAATTGCTGCTTTTAAGAGATTTTAACCTGTTTTAGGCAATGATAATGATTTGTTGCAAACATTCCATTGTAGTTATTACCAGCTGCTCATCCTATTTTTCCAAACAATTAAGGCCAGAGCAACTGTAATTCTTGTTTTACGGATTTCTGTCCTCAGAAAACCTAAAGGCAGGAGAGGAAAACATTGTTAACTCTTTGTGTTTGTTTATATCAACTAAACATAAGTTGAGTGAGTTTAGGTTTCACACAGATTTCAAGAGTATTTCACTTATATCAGATCAACGTTAGGGTTTTATTTTTTGAGCGGGGAAAATTAATTAATGTTTTCTCATTCTTGAAAAAATATGACATCCGGATCTGTAAAACTAACAATTTATTTCCACTGTAATAGGTCCCAAAATACAGGGCTCGATTTAGTGCTTTACAATAGTGTAACCCAATATTACAAAGGGAACCTAGTTATTAGTCTAACTTGCACTGGGTGCAAGTCAATTTTGGAGAAATAAATCAAAAATAAATATAACATTATCAGAATAAATATGTCAGCTCTTTTTTCTTCTAAACTTTGAATAGCTAAGGCACCGAAGATTACTATTTATAGACACCTTGAGGCTATAACAGCTCTTGTAAATGGATCAGCTGTGTGGCTATGTTGCTATGGTTTCATGGGTACTACATCACTGAAATATGTTTATGTGCACCGAAACCTCTGATGTTTAACGCACTATGTAGCAACTGGAATCTGGCTGGTGCAACTAGGTGGACCGGACAATCCAGTGAATAACAGCATGAGCATTGATCTACGCATTGAAGATGACATGTGTGAACCATGTCAGTGAGTCTGACCACCCGATCCTGTTAGCCGCCTCTTACGATATGCATGGGTTGATAACACCGCCAGATCTTCACGGGTTTTAACAACACGCCATATCCAGAACAACTTAAAACTAGAAAAGTCCCATGCTTCTAGTCCTTCAAGAAAGGTTAATGACCATGATTATCAATTTCAGAACAGGAACAAATCTACTCCACTTGGAATAAAATTATAACATATATTAATTAACAAAGACAGCTGATGTGAGTTATTAGATTAAACATTTCACAAGACCGTTTTGACGGGTTTGTTTTTGTAATAACAATACATAACATATTATGAAATCTAGTGATAAAGCCCTAACATAACGGCCTTTAAATCCTAGCTAGTAGGTGGAGTGAGTGAGTGAGTTAAGTTTTAGGCTGCACTCACCAATATTCCAGCTATATGGCGGCGGTCTGTAAATAATTGAGTCTGGACCAGACAATCCAGTGATCAACAGCATGAGCATCGATCTGCACAATTGGGAGCTGATGACATGTGTCAACCAAGTCAGCGAGCCTGACCACCCAATCCCCGTTATTTGCCTCTTACAACAAGCATAACATAGTCGCCTTTTGTGGCAAGCAAGGGTTGCTGAAGACCTATTCTACCCTGGATCTTGACAGGTTAGCTAGTAAGTATGGTTTTCAGGGCTTTTAGCAATATTCCAGCAATATCATGGTGGGGAACACCAGTAGAAATGGGCTTGTACCCATGTGGGGAATCGAGTCTACAGTCTGATCAGCAGACGCTTTAAAGGTCACATGCAACGTAAAACACAACTTTGCAGATTCTGATACCTTTCGGTATGGACGTACCGAAACAAATCATCAAAAATGCAAATTCAAGTTATAAAGTTGAAAAATAACGCGATGAAAAAAAACGCGCAAAATCGGAGTTCAAACGATTCACTAATTTTCCTTCGGGGGAAAACGGGTTTCAACAGCTGGGCTGCGCTCATAGCATGTGCGCAGTGAAATAGGTTCGCGCAACTTGTAAGCGGGCTGTCTGGTGAATACTCGGTGAAGGCTTTGGTGTGAGCTATTTTCATAATGTTTTGTTGATATCTCACAGGCGCGAGCTTTTTATATGTTATGACAGTAAATAAACTGTTTATATAATTTCATTTGTCTATTTCACCACACGTTCTTCTTACTGAGTCACTTTCTCAGTTCGATACTTAAAAGCAATGTCATTATTTAGCGTTGACAGAATTTCTAACTGTGATATAGATATGTCGTTGTCACAGACAAAACTCAATGTCTTGTTTTATTGACACCTGTGTGTCTGCCTGCCTGTCTGCTAATGACAATATTCAATACTGCGATCACTGACCACATGCAATTTGAACTTAACACCAATCAGGCTATACACCATAAACAAAACGCATTGATTTATGGCCCGAGTTCGATCTCTGTCACATTATGTAATTACACAGACAGGCAGGTGTGATACTTGAACACATGACATGTTATGATGTCTGTTGATTGCAAAATGTTATGCACAAAAAATAAGCATGTGTTTACAAAACCCAACATCTCTATATATACACACACAATGAGCCGTAAAGGCGGCATCTGCAAATGAACCAGCCGTTACACTCGAGTGCACACCCACCCGCTCTGACTGGGTTCGGTATCCCGGCTGCCTCGTTTCGAGGGAGGTAAACCCAAGTACACAATATTGCACTTTTGATTTGCGATTATACGCTTATAATTTTGTTTATTTGTTTTTTCAAAATCAGCAATGCATATTATATGTCATGAAGAAGTGATAATTGTGTTTTAATAATTGTTGATTTTTTGGTTGCATGTGACCTTTAACCATTAGACTACCCCTCTGCCCGAGGAACACCAGGGTGAGTGAGTGAGTTTAGTTTTACGCCGCACTCAGCAATATTCCAGCAGCGGCCTGTAAATAATCGAGTCTGGACCACACAATCCAGTGATCAACAGCATGAGCATCAATCTTCGCAATTGGGAACCTATGGGATGTGTCAACCATGCTAGCGACCCCGACCACCCGATCCTGTTTGTCGCCTCTTACAACAAGCATGGGTTACTGAAGGCCAATTCTAACCCAGACCTTCATGGGTAAGGAACACCAGAAATGGGCTTGGATTGACATACACACAAAAAGGATCACATTTAAATCTCCTCATCTTGGGTTTAGAATAGGTGCCTGGCAACATATGCTGATAGTAAAGATGACCAAATCAGACAGAAAGTCAGTAGGTTTGGGTATTGCCAAAATTGCGACATTGATATGTGTTGGCGTATTGCAATATGTATTGCAATATATTGTGAAAGTGTAACACATGGTTTACGGTAATGAAATTATTGTTTCCTTTCTTTTGAAACAATGCCACTGGCCACTGTCAGGACTCAGGCTTGATTGTACTGACTGACTGACTGAGTTTAGTTTTACGCCGCTTTTGGCAAATATTCCAGCAATATCACGGCGAGGATAGGAATTTGGATAGGAATTATAAGCTTTAACAAACTGATTTAATGGTAATTAAAGTTAAATAGGTGACAACCTGAAATTCAAGTCGAACGATATTCCTTTAGCACAATATTCCAGCCAATGAGATGTCAATTTTGAGAGCTGTAAGAGATTCCGGCATCGCCTTACGTTGATTTACGTATATTTGGCAATGCAGTAAATAATGAGCCACATTATACTGTACTATACTATACTACTAATATTTGTATAGCGCCAATATCCAGGTCAGCTTCTCAAAGGTGTTTTGTTTTCCCCTCGATCATTGGATGTCAATCTCAAACGGCACATTGTATTATCAATCTCAACTCCCAGGGGAGCATACAACTCTTGCAGCCACTGTGCGCACCGAGTTAATGTGGCTTTTCCCATCCCACGAGGTACCCATTCACAGCTGGATGGACTTGGACACACAATCTAATTACTTTATCCAAGCTTACTGCACGTTGTAGACTAACGCTTAGTCTCTTTATAATGTGGCTCATTAGTCCCTGAACCAGATTATTTCCCTGTTGCTATTTCGTTTGAGTATGGATCTTACTGACGGAGCATAATATATATAATTTTGATAGCAAAAAACAAACCCATTTAAAAAGGAGCCCGCGGGAGACCAGAACCTGAGGAAATCTAGACTTGCTTCATTTAGGGCTTTAGCAATGCAGAGAGGGAAATAATCTGGTTCAGGGACTGTGAGACAGACTATGCACGTTGCTGTACCGGTAACTAAAGTATTCATGTGGTCACCATCTGGTCATATACCAACTAACTAAAGAAAGTTGTATGTGTGTAATTCATGACATATTCATAATGCCTGACCTGTGATGTTACATCTAAATATTTAATGTGTATGCTGTTAGTCTTAGAAAAAAGAAACTTACCCCATCTTGAAATATTCAGCTTTGTCAGTTTTTGTTGCTCCAGATTTTGCCATATTTTGTTTTTGGAGGCCATTTTGTGAGATGTAGTTACCTATCATGAGTTCATACCAAATACCAAATCATTTTATAAAGGTGAGTGAGTGAGTTTAGTTTTACGCCGCACTCAGCAATATTCGAGCTATATGGCGGCGGTCTGTAAATAATCGAGTCTGGACCAGACAACCCAGTGATCAACAGCATGAGCATCGATCTGCGCAATTGGGAACCGATGACATGTGTCAACCAAGTCAGCGAAACTGACCACCCGATCCCGTTAGTCGCCTCTTACGACAAGATAGTCGCCTTTTTAGGGCAAGCACATGGGTTGCTGAAGACCTATTCTACACCGGATCTTCACGGGTCTTTTATAAAGGTAATAATTTATAAACAAGATGTGCAGCCCAGTGAAACAGTTTTGTTTCCTTCATGACTGCAACACAAAGATTAATGAGATTATTTTTCATTAGTCTTGGGGAATTGTTTTGGTAACATGTTCACGTTAGAAGACAACACAGGTTCTAAGAAGGAACTAACACATGCATAATTAAACATGACACGTGCCTTGTTCTTTCCGATGGATTCCCTGTTCTTTGAAGGTTTTGGTCAGTGTTCAAGTAGCTGTAAAAATGTAAATGCTTTACTTATTATTACTCATATGATGCAAGGTATTCCCTATTTTCATGTCTCGTAATAATTACTGCCATGTTTAATGTTAGTGCTATGTCAACATTCAAGGTGACATTTGAGGTGATTGTGAGTGAGTATGGTTTTATGCCACTTTTAGCAATATTCCAGCAATATCACGACGGGTGACACCAGAAATGGGCTTCACACATTGTACCCATGTGGGGAATCAAAACAGGGTCTTCGGCGTGACGAGTGAACGTTTTAACCACTAGGCTACCCCACCGCCCCTGAGATGATTGTGAAATGTGACTGTAATACTTGTATTTATATCATAGACTTGGTTATTGTTGGATTTTAATCAGTTGTATGGTTTTAAATTAATCTTGTAACACTTGAAAATACTTTAAGGAATGGGGTGTAGGGCATGCTTCTGTTTATGAAAGTATTTTCAAATAGCTTCCTTGGTTTGTTTACTAGTTTATATTTTCACAAATATGATGGGTGTAATGTTCAATGTCATATACATGTAACCTCCACATATTTACACATTTCATGTTGGTTAGCCAATGACATTACTTAAATTGTTTGTAAGATTCTTTTCAACAGACATAAAGATATGTGTGTGAACCAACTTAATGAGTTCAGTACTACATATAATTATATTTCATAATATACTTCTAGCCTGCCCCATTTCAAGACTGTATTTTGGTAATAAAACATCTTTAACAAAACTCATTTCTTTTTGTCATTTTATGGGGAAATGTGACAATGGTCAGTTTTTATCTGGTCAGCTGATGCTCTACAACATTTCTGAATACACAAACAACTAACCCGGACCTTCGGTATGACGAGAGAACACTTTAACCACTAGGCTACCCCCACCCCTCCTAAAAGAGTAGAATTCAAACTCTCTCAAATTTTCTAAAGGTACACACTCACCCTGTGTGCATAGCGGTGAGTGTGTAACTTTAGAAAATTTAGAAAATCATGACGAAGATGTATTATATTTTATTTATTCTACAGTTTATGAATTTACTGAAATCATTGATTAAAGTAAACTGTAATTATGACTTGATAGATTGATCAATCATCTAGAAAGTGGGTGACACATAACACTCCCTTCCCTAGCCGAGAGCCGTGATGCGGTCCTATAGAGTCAAGACATGACCCTGCATCGCTGCCGAGAACACCACCTTCATAAATCCGATTCAGATTCTAGTCGCCGATTACCCCTCGTATTTTCTTGAGATTTAAAAAATATATTTCACTTGGGTTTTTGACTGAAAAGTCGTTATCGATGTATTCCCAGATACTTTCCCTATACATACACGTAACTGTCATATATTTATGATCATACATTTAGATATTAACGGGCCTGTAACCCGTTGAGTTCTTCTTTCAACGATAGCGAGCTGTTGACATGCTGTACCTATGCGCCAATTTAAATTTCTATAGCTGTATAGCACCGCATCGCGGCTCTCGGCTATCCCTTCCCCTGTCAAACTGTTTGAAACAATGATACATAACTGACACAATAAAACTAGAACACAATAAAACTATACATAATGTAGAAGGTAGTAGCAGTAGTAGTGTGTGTGTGTGTGTGAGAGAGAGAGAGAGAGAGAGAGAGAGAGAGAGAGAGAGAGAGAGAGAGAGAGAGAGAGAGAGAGAGAGAGAGAGAGAGAGAGAGAGAGAGAGAGAGAGAGAGAGAGAGAGAGAGAGAGAGAGAGAGAGAGAGACTCGACCCCAGCCCAGCCATACATTATGAACGGTCCCTTATACAAAATTTACGATCGAACTTTTAACAAACATTTGAATATTGCTATATTTCCTGTAATATTTATATGATAGTATGGAACGAAATGCTGTTTTTGTTATGTTGTAGAGTAAATATGCACTCTCGTTACACGCTATTCAACTTTACAGCAGTAGAGACACTTCCGTGTTCAAGTGAGAAGTACTGCGTACGAAACACGTGTAAATGGGATCACATACGCTCCGCCCACTCATGTTTATTTATGATTACTGTACACTTAAGACCAGTGCAGGTTTTAGGGCACAACATACGTGCCTTCGCGCCCGCATGCGACGAATGAGTACTGCCTTGTGTACATGTCGCTAACTTTGGATTCCTTGGAACATTGTTTTCATCACTTGGGACTGGATTGTGGCCAAGCTTTTTGTCAAAGTGTACGAACATAGATCTCCAGCAGTGACAGAACTGCGGGGAAACTAGCAGAGAGCAGATTTCTGGTGGTTCAAGTTTTGACATCTATTTTTTGAACAATGCATCAGGACATGGAGTATGAGTGGCATAAATTTGGTGTTTTCGCCTGACCATTCTTGAATTTCCCATTCTAAACGGAAACAAATATTCCATTTACCAGGTAGGCAAATGTTTACTAACGTTTTGCTGCAAATTTTGTATAGATAAGGATGTATTTTTACAAGGCTTTCTGATTGATTGTTTGTTTATGTGTGGGGCTGTGTATTGTAATTGAATTTGAATATTTTTATAATAGAAGGTAATATGATAGTGAGTTTCCCTAATAATTGTGGAGGAAAAATCATATAATTGTATTTTTCGAGTTTTAATAAATGTTTTGTAAGTATTTGCATATATCTGGTACGATGATGTTTAGCAATTATTGGTTGTAAAGATGAATAAGAGAGAGTATATGGAAACAGGAGTGTAACTGACAAACAAATAATGTTAATAAAGTAAACACAATAAATTTAAATAATTGAAAATGAAATCATTAATGAGATTCATCAAAGTGGTTAAAACAGGCTACCTAAAGAAAAGAGTCAATTAAATCTTTTATCTACTCAATCAATTGCCTTTCAATACTGTATGTGTCAGTTTCTTTAACCTAAATGACGATTTAAACCAATTATTTCACAATATATTCGCAATTCAGTAACACAGAAATAACAATATCGGTTCAAGACAGCCCCGCCCAGGGTCGCCTGCCCATGAACATACAATACAAAGTTTGAAGCCCAAGTGTGGTGACCTTTGCTGCGATATTAAAATGGAACTCAACATGTAGAATAATTCTAGGGGACCGTTCATAATGAGAGAGAGAGAGAGAGAGAGAGAGAGAGAGAGAGAGAGAGAGAGAGAGAGAGAGAGAGAGAGAGAGAGAGAGAGAGAGAGAGAGAGAGAGAGAGAGAGAGAGAGAGAGAGAGAGAGAGAGAGAGAGAGAGAGGGGGAGGGAGGAGGGGAGAGAGAGAGAGAGAGAGAGAGATATATTTTGTTCTGGGGAGGTGGGGGTCAGAAATTTTGTACATAAAAATATTTAAATATTATGCTTAAAACATATTGGAAGGGAGATGGGGTCATTGATTTTGTACATGACGTGGGGTTGGGGCTGGGTGTGTGTGTCTCTTACTTTGTATATAAATTTTAAGTGTGTGTGTGAGTCTTTCACATTCTCTATAAAAATCATCGTCAGCCCCCCTGACAAAATTTATGAAGTCCCTAGTCTCTTTATTTGCAATAATGAAACGTTTCCGATCTTATTCTCACCATCCTCCTTTATCAGTACCAGGACATTAAACTGAACAAGGAAACTAAATATGAGCAGCCATATTGAAAAACCTTTTGTAGCCATAACTTGGCCACTTGTTTAAAATGAAATAACCTTTGGCATTTGTGTAGTTGCCAATGGTACTTATACAATGTCTGAGGTTTTTTTTATCTAAAATAAAATAAATATTGATCATGATCATTGACCTTCACATTTTTACCATTATGTCCACGCCCTTTCAAAATGCGTTTGTCTCTGTAGCAGTATCTCTTCCAGAAACGTTCTACAAAAGATGAACATTGGCACGAAAGGGCTTTGTATGCAAATAAAGCTGGCACCAAGGTACATATTGTCACTGATCGGGTCTTAGCACTATATCCTTTTATATACAGCTAAGACCCAGGATTGCCACCTTCACGTGGTTGGTGGGCTTGTGCACTTCAGTGATGCAGAGAGCTATGCCGCAGGAGACTAGCTATCACATCCGACGACTCATTAAGCAGCAAGCCAACACTGATATCATCTTCCAGAGAGGCAACACCATACAGAACCTCCTGCAGGCCACAGGCAGACCCACGGCAAGGGGCCAGATCCCGCAAGTGTCGTCTACCAGAGAGAATGCCATTGCGGGGAATCCTACATTGGTGAAACCTCAAGACCAGTCACCATTAGGATCAAAGAACACCAGCCCTCAGTAAGAAACGAAGACTCTAAATCCGCCATAGCTGACCACCTTAAAGCCAATCCAAACCACAATATCAGACTGAACACCACCAAGGTCATCGAGATGAACCAGGCTGACTTCAAAACCCGCAAATTACTTGAAGCTGTCCACATCAACAGAGATGAAGGATATTTCGTCCCCAAGGCCTATCATCACTTGCTGAATTAATTTTCATGCAAACCTACCCAACCACTGTACATTATCCCTTGTGTCATTGTACATTATCCCTTGTGTCATTGTACATTATCCCTTGTGTCATTGTACATTATCCCTTGTGTAACATCACTTCACTACTGGCTTCCCAACAGTCTCTTTATCACCTATGTAAACAACCATCAACATCCTTAATCTCATGTGTATACAACCATGTACATCTTCTCTACTGGCTTCCAATCAACCTACTTAATCCTGTATACCGTCTGTGTTATCATCCTCTTCCCTCATCTATTTTCCAAACATCTCATGTATATATATCACCCAACATTACTTCTCATGTATCATTTGCTTGACATCGACATTAGAATCTATGTCGAAATGTCGCCTATACAGAATAAAGAAGTTGTATACCCATGACAATAGGACCACCTCCGTGGTGTAGTGGTTAGAGCGTCCGCCCGGAGAGCGGAAGGTCGCGGGTTCGATCCCCGATCGCGTCATACCAAAAGACGTTAAAATATGGTACTTGTTGGTCCCTGCCTGGCGCTCGGCATTAATGGGTACAACAAGGACTGGTCGGCTCGGAGTCAGTATAATGTGTCTGAGTGGGGTATTCATGCTTCACTGCGGCGTGGTATCTCAGTGGACTAGCACTATAAAACCAGCTTAAGTCTGGGCTAGTACAAGCAGCCGCACATACACACGCATGCACGTCGTCATATGAGCGAAATATTCTCAAGCACGACGTTTCACCCAATTTCACCTCACCTCACCATAAAAACAGTCCTCAATCTTCATCTACCCAACTTCTAGAAAGCCAATCAAAGTATTCTATACTACTCTATCTAAATTATATACTTCGCAAAGACAATTACGTAATCAAATAAAATGGGAACGAAACATAAACGAAAACTATACTAGAAGACCAGTGGAAAATGTATAACCACATACCTTTTAGAGCAACACTTAATACACAATTTAAAATTATCCAGATAATTCTTTCTGTGATGGGGCGGTGGTATAGCCTAGTGGTTAAAGCGTTCGCTCGTCACGCCGAAGACCCGGGTTCGATTCCCCACATAGGTACAATGTGAGAAGCCCATTTCTTGGGCCCCTCGCCGGGATATTGCTGGACTATTGCTAAAAGCGGCGTATCACCATACTCACTCACTCACTCTTTCCGTGATAAGGAGTCAGAAACCATTATTCATATGTTATATGAGTGCAAACATTTTAAAACGTTGTGGAATCAATTAACAAATTGGATAGACAATGAGACATAGTAACTGGCACACAATTAGAATTGGGTGTAGAACACTTATATTTTTGGGGGGATATAAAGAAAGAAGAAATGACGTCTTAAGTCTAATTTTAATGTACACAAAACAATTCATCTCTTCAAACAGATTTTTAAAATCTTTCTCTACCATAAAAGGACTAACGCGCCATCTAAATATCTTATATCAGGTAAACAGCCCCAGGTAAATAAATGTGCAGCATACTCAAGATGTCAATACACGAGTTTTTGGTCTTCATGTCATAACCTCTTCATATAATAAATTTAAACTACTCTTCAATCCTTGGTTGCCATGTGAAAACCCCTTCACATTAATGAAATTATTAATTATATATTATATACAATTTTATATTACATGTACATGTATCTCAAATTATTCACTTGATTGTCTCTATAATCATGTAATACCCTGTACCTTTCAAAGAGAAATAAAGTGGTGAAAAAAACCCAAAGAGTGCCTTTACCATCGAACTAAGGTTCCAAGCTCTTACCAAAAATGAAGGCATATCAAATATCAACAGCTTGTGGGAACAAGTTAAAGCAACATATACTGAGGCAAGCCAATCCTGTCTAGGAACTCGACTACGTGAAAGAAAGGAATGGATCACACCAGCCACATGGCAAGCCATTGAGAACAGAAGATTTATAAAGAACAGCATCGACACGGCCAAGTCAGAAAGGCTGAAGGAGAGGCACAGACAGAATTACAGAGAGGCTAACAAGACAGCAGTAATCAACATGAAATGTGTCACCCTCTTTCACCAGTCTAAGTAAACTTAGGTTCAGTATTATCGTTACACTGCTATACTGAGTCTCAAACCTTGTGGAAGGTCGCGTCAGGGAAGTTTTTCAGTTGACCAATCAGAAGACAGCTTACCAAATCGCGAAAGTTGACATTTGCACATACCTTTTGAAATTTTACCTCGAAAAGGTTTTGTACCCGAACGATTCCGAATGCTATTTTCCGTACGATCGCTTCCGAATGATGCACATGGAGCACGCCACAGTGAGTCGCTGAAAATAGCGTGTTGTCAGTATTCAAGGATGTCAGCTTGCGGAAATATTAGCCAATGATAACCCTGTCAACAGAAACCCCAAAGCGTATTTTCTGCAGGCCATTTATGTGTATTGTATGCAGGTTTTCATTTGAAGCGTATTCTGAGGTGTATGTCCCTCTCTCGTACCAGATACCAGATTTGCTGATGTTACAGTGAGTGAGTGAATACGGTTTACACCGCTTTTAGCAATATTCCAGCAATATCACAGTGGGGAACACGAGAAATGGGCTGCACACATTGTACCCAGGTTGGGGAATCGAACCCAGGCGTGACGAGCGGACGCTTTAACCACGAGGCTACCCCACCGCCGCGCTGATGTTACATACTTTATTGCGGACGACTTCGACGATCTGAACAAAGACATGGTTATCGTTGATGCATCAAAAATGTATCCAGTGCGGTTTAATCGTGAAACAGGATACTGTACGGTCGTTGTTGGACCCGAATGGTGTTGAATTTCGCTCAGGACACTGTCTTCATCGACATCTTTATTCTTCAACTTCCTGTGTTGTTAAAACATGTTAAATAAACTACAACACACATACGTATACATAAGGGATTGATACGGAAGAAGTGAAACGGGGAACACGGTATTATAGTAAGAAATAAGTCGGTATATATGCTATACGTGCACATACTAATGGATCAAATAAATCAGGGGGGTTTTAAATGATATTGTACAGAGTTAAACTGCCATTGTACCCACGTTAGGAAACAGTTACTGATACGTGCATACCAAGACTACAGACTATAGTTCCCTGAAAGTGGTCGACTTTACTTCCAATACATCAGACATTAGTTTTATAATTAAGATAATTAAGTATAATACTCAATGTTTACATTTTTCATGGTCATGTAATACTATATATACATAATAAAGCCGTAGCAAAAAACAAGTTATCCAAGTGTTCATAATACTATGTACCAATATAAGAAGTAAGTAAAACCACTATTCATCCCTGCAATAAACTCCTACTCATGTTTATGTTTTAATTCTTATTATGACATGACACAAACCTAGGCCTGCTTTATGTAATAAAGCAAAAAGTGGTAAAATCAGATACAAAGAATAGTATTGACAAGCATAAAGACGATGAACGTTTACATGATAAACATTATCAATGTTCATGATACATTTGTGTACTTTTACATAGTCTCATCATAAACACCTATAGTTAACTCCGACTTTGCATCGTTTGAAATCTTCCAAAAAGGATATAAGTTTGTACATTTTAGCCAGCAGTCAAGCAAATGTGCGTTCCATTAATGCCATTAGATGCTAAACACGGAGTTGAGCGCTCAAGATATTAACTTGTGCGCTCAAGATAAGTAACTTGTGTGCTCAAGATATAAACTTGTGCGCTCAAGATAACTAACTTGTGCGCTCAAGATAACTAACTTGTGCGCTCAAGATAACTAACTTGTGTGCTCAAGATATTAACTTGTGCGCTCAAGATAATTTTTACTTTATGAGGTCCCTTCAGCGCTTCCGTAATATATGCCTCAGAAATGCAAAACACTTTACTTTTTGTTCAGTGAAACAAAAAATACAGCCATTTCTTTACCTCAACCGGCCATGCCCACTTTTTCCATCATGATCCAAGTTTTGAGAAACATGTCCAAGGTCCATATATTTTTAATTAAGGTGAAAAATGATAAAACCTAAAAATCACAAATTTGGTACATGTTCGTTCTCTTTATTACAGCTTTCAAATTGCCCCAAAAATGTGGGCAATAATTTTAAAAGTGTCAAAATGTTTGGTAATAATATAACATAATTTTAACATATTTGTGATTGTAATCATTTTCATTGCAATATTCATAACATAAAACAATATTCTTTACCTAAGTTTTATGGAGAATGAATTGAGGTGTGGAAACCAGCTTTCAACTACCATTTTTATGCAAAAAGATTTTTAATATGAAACAAAAGATATTTCAAAGACAAACAAAATATCACAATAAATTTATTCTCCATAGTGTAGATATCACTTACAACTGGAATGGCTAATGCTATATTTATTGAACAATCTTTATCTGTTTTTATAGAAAATGGTTATTATGAACAAACAAAAATAATAAACATTTAATGGGACGGAATGACTCAAGCTGTGAATGATTAACGCTTAAGACTGTGGTAGATATCTACACTTAAAAAAGTTACACAAGAACATAATTATTGCCATATATAACAAATATAGAGCATAGATAAGGCATCCTGAGAATTTTTTAAAAACATTTTCAAAAGTGATGTTAGATGATATCTACATTTGTCCTTCAATCATCTCAATGAAGTTCAAGCAACTACGCTAAATGATAACACGATCCATATTAAAGCATTTGGTGTAACTTCTGTATATCTTCTGATTTCTGAGGTACATCACCGAGTCAATGGCCCTGAAAGAAGGAAAAAGAAAACCATGAATAATCATGTTTTTTTTCATGTGTTAAAGAAAATCATGTATTTCTTTTATTGCAGACAGAATTTAATTTAATCTTAATTTGATTTTGCATAAATAAATATTCCAGGTATTTTCAGAAAAATTATTTTAGGATTTTGTATGCGTTTGAAAAATGAAATTACATTATCTTTAGCATGATTAAAAATGTTGGCAAGAAGTGTAAGGGAACTAGTATATTCAACAAAAAGTGTTCAGTTAATAGTAAGTAGAAGAACAAAAGAAAGTTGGTTCATTGGGTTAACAGAAAGTCATGGAAAACACAACAAAAAGTTAAAAAACATTTCTTACAATAACTCTTTACTCAATTACTGTAGTTGAGAATTTCTGTATTTAACATGATGAATCTAATAATTGTAACATTTATCCATTATCAATGGATGATTTACAAGTTTAACAATTCTTAATACATACTATAGAGAGAAAATAGTTATTGCTGCATTTGCAAAAGCACTCAAATCAATAATGAATATATGATTATATTTTAGCAATGTATTTAATAATTCATTAATTGTAACATTTATGCATGTAAACTATATTCAGGAATATAACCTATTAATTTATTATTCATGAAATATAAATAGAATAGAAAAGTTCGACGAATTTTTTTTACAAATATTTCTTGTCTCACATATTCTTTAAAACGTGATGTACAGTATGATAGTATAAATAAATTTATTATCATCTAACAGCAACTTGCTATTAGGCCGCTGATGTTTGTTGCTAGGAGCTGGCAGAGTTACTTGCCCTTTACTTCAAGACCCTAGTGCTGTTTACAAAACCATTTCACAACTCTTCCGTTCCTCTAAAAAGTTTTGATTGATCTTAAAATGTTGCTCAGTCAATGATCTTCAATCAGCAATGTTCAAAATGCTGCCAAATACCTATAAACATATTTCCGAGAATGTATAAAGTTTCAAATTTGTGAGAAAAACAAAATACCGACCTGAAATCAATTTGACTGCTGATGGCGTCTGCTCCAAAGTATCAGCAACAGGGACCAGTCATTTGTTTCACTCTAATAAGTGCAGGAAATGAACAGGAGCCTGTAAAACAAGGGCCCCCTCCCTCGCGAAAAATCAGACCAACTTTTAGATTGTTCAGGCAAGAGTTAGTTCCCTTGGAAATCAGTCGGCCTGGACATGCTAGTATTGGCGACCAGGGAAGAGAAAATGCATTTTGTAAGAACCGCCGAACCCTAAATAGTAGCCGTTGTCTGATTGGGGTTAAATCCGTTAGGCCGTCTCGCGTTTGATTGGGCGGTCATTGGGCCAACATCAGAATGCTATCTAGGTCGCTCAAAGGCTACCTGACGCGACCTTCCACAAGCTTTTGTTAGACTCAGTATAGCATCGTAACGAATAATACTGAGCAAAAGTTTACTTAGACTGACAAGCCAGTAAAGATAATGGCAAGAGCGGATAAGAGGGAACACACTCATGTTATTCCGGGACAAGTCACAAATCACAATCATATTACATCCACTCATGCCCCGAAACCAAGTGCAGTTGACAAATATGGATATGAAAATATAATGTTTCGATAAGTCACATTTATTACGGCAGGATGACCACTTGTCAACAAACGCGATGGAAGTAGCGAGATCGTGCGAAACCACAACAGGTCAAATTGTTCGATACATAAAGTGCATCCGGCGCTACACTAAGCGCTGCCGCATAACCTTTTTATATATATTTGACATTTACAGAGCAAAACATGGGAAATGCTTGTCCACTCACTGTATCCACGTTTAGTTGCCTTGTATTATTGGGTACGTTTTAACCAAGACACCGGTAGATCGTGGGGAAACGTTGCACAGCTGATTGCTATTTCCGGCCCTGTTGCCAAGACAAATACACACGGTACACTTAATCCCTGTATATATCGATAAAGATGTTGAAATAGTTCAAAAGGGAAATAAAAAAAGTCTTTTTGGTGCTGAAATATATATGGTAAGGAAGGGACATTTTCATAGTGTCTGAAAGGGTATATCATCCTCCTCCTAGTGTATTATACAGTGTCAAATGTTCAAAGTTTCATAACTGATCTTCAACTTTGATATAAAGCAGGTGAGCTACAGTCCAGGGCTCTAAGCTGTCAGACCAGTATATTTTATAGCATAATTAGATTCTCCATTATTTTCACAGATAGTTCTTGGTGACAAAAGGAGCCAGCCAAGATAAGGACAGTGAACATCTTATCTTGGCCATGTCCTGTGGGCAGCCTGAAGACAGCATGGCCAACTCCAGTGGGCAACCTGAAGGTCTCGTAACCCCTTCCAGTGGGCAGCCTGAAGACAGCATGGCCACTTCCAGTGGGCAACCTGAAGGTCTCGTAACCCCTTCCAGTGGGCAGCCTGAAGACAACATGGCCACTTCCAGTGGGCAACCTGAAGGTCTCGTAACCCCTTCCAGTGGGCAGCCTGAAGGTCGGATGGCCCTTCCCAGTGGGCAGCCTGAAGACAACATGGCCACTTCCAGTGGGCAACCTGAAGGTCTCACGGTCCCTTCCAGTGGGCAACCTGAAGGTGGGGTGGCCCCTTCCAGTGGGCAGCCTGAGGGTCGGGTGGCCCCTTCCAGTGGGCAGCCTGAAGGTGGGGTGGCCCCTTCCAGTGGGCAGCCTGAAGGTTGGGTGGCCCCTTCCAGTGGGCAGCCTGAAGGTCTCATGGCCCCTTCCAGTGGGCAGCCTGAAGGTCACGTGGCCCCTTCCAGTGGGCAGCCTGAGGGTCGGGTGGCTCCTTCCAGTGGGCAGCCTGAAGGTCAGGTGGCCCCTTCCAGTGGGCAGCCTGAAGGTCGGGTGGCCAGTTCCAGTGGGCAACCTGATGGTCTCGTGGCCCCTTCCAGTGGACGGCCTGAAGGTCACTTGGCCCCTTCCAGTGGACCACCTGAAGGTCACATGGACATGTCAGCTTTGAGAAGTGACTTGCCTGTTTCTGATGTTGATACCAGTTCAGATGAGGAACATGAAGGTCTCTTGGTACCTGCAGGTTCAGCTGAGCACGAGGAGGTCCTTGAGCTGGAGAGCCAAGCAATCACACTAAGTACAGGTGGGTGTCACTGTTGGTTTGATCAACAATCTCGAAGTTGGTGAGTCCAAAAAGAAGCATATAACTTTAGGATGACAATTTCTTGTTTATTGAATAGAGCAATGAATGTTTCGATGTAGATTCATACACCATTATCAAGACAAACAGTAAATCTGCCATCTCAGGTCACCAACAAAAATTCACCAATCATCTAATCCAGTTTGACAAAGTTGAAATCCTATCCACTAAGTATCAGGATTCCACTAAAAACTTTTGGAAGCCCTTGAAATTTGCTGTCACTTGTTATTAAAGCTTACATGCTACGAAAACATAACTTTGCAGATTCTGATACCTTTTGGTATGGGCTTACCATGCTTACAGTAACAAATTATCAAAAATGCAAATTCAACTTATAAAGTTGAAAAATAACGCGCTCAAAAAAATCCCGCAAAATCAGAGTTCAAACGATTCACTAAAAAACCAGCTGGGGTGAAAAGTGGTTTCAACAGCTGTGCTCGCTGTGCACATAGCGCATGCACAGTGAATAGGTTTGCACGGCTTGAACCGGGCTGCCCGATTATAAGGTCATGTGCAGGAGTAGTCTAATCTTGGTTTTGTACAAAAATAACAAATGGTAAATAATCTACTCGTTACATAAAATAAACCATGTTGATTGTGATAAGCAGCCTCTGTCACAGACAAAACTCAATGTCTGTTTTATTGCCCCTGTGTGTCTGCCTGCCTGTCTGCTAATGACAATATGCAATGCACAACTTCAATCACTGACCACATGCAATTTGAGCTCAACACCTATCAGGCTATACACCATAAACAAAGAGCTCTGAGTGTATCGGCAAATGAACCAGCCAATGAAACACTTCGTTACGCTTATGTGCACACCCACCCGCTCTGACTGGGTTCGGTACACCGGATGCTTCATTTCAAGGATAGTATACCCAAGTACAAAATATTGCACTTTTGATTTGAGATTGTACGCTTATAATTTTGTTTATTTGTTTTTTCATTATCAGAAATGTATGTTATGTTTCATAAATAAGTGACAATTTTGTTTTAATTATGTTTATTTTGTTAGTTGCATCTAAGCTTTAAATTACATACAGTTGTTAATGTTCTTCTGCTGCTTGTCATAACATACTAGTCTATGTATATATATATATACTTATCATCACTTATTTGTAGTCACTTTCAGCCTCACACAGTGTAACAAACGACATCTAAACATCGCTGTATGCAAAAATAAGAAGTTGTCATCTATAAAGTTTTATGCTTCAGTCTTGGTGTCACGTTGTACTGGGCCTCCATTTTGTCACCCTGGGCCCTTATTCTCGAAACTTTCGTATCTCTAAGAATTCTTAACTTTGATCGTAGCCAATGTGTTAAGAATGGGCTTAAGGAGCTCGTAGGGCTACAAACGTTTGGAGAATTGCTAGCCTGATTGTTTATTTCAAATAAAATACTCCATGGGACTCTGTTCACAATTTATTCAGAAACAAAAACTGAATTGTTTGAGATATCTTATTTGTGTAATTACACTGAATAGCTGGATCAAGCTCCAATTCAAACAGTAATTTGAATTTTTTTTCAGATTGACATTTTTGTCATGGGTTAACCTTGATGTATATCTACCCCGTTCTTGTTTACTTGTTCAAAACTGTCAATATTGTTCCAATTTCATATGGAAACATTTCAATTCTCACCAATTAATACTGCGCTGCCAGAACAGCTTGTTTAAGTGAGAAATACAGGTTATAATACCAAATTCTTCTTCACAGAAACTATGTGATATATATTGTTCAAATATTTCAATGATGTTCTTAGCCTCTTTATTACATAGGAGTAATGATTTAATTTTGAAAATCGCAAAATGACTGCAATATTGTCCGAAAATTCAGTGTGTGAAATCACTCAAATATCCAAATGTGTACCACATATCAAGTTTAACAGGATTTTCTTTACCGAACACATCCTCTTGTGTTTTTAATGGTGGCTATTCTATCCACAACCACAACTGTATCCATTCTGTTACAAATGTTATACCGGGTAAATACAGGCTAATTTGTTTCTGATATGACATCACACAGAGCTGTGGCGATATATCGTTGTGTCGGTAATCGTGATACTTTATCTGACGATAAATATATCAATATGTTTTTTCGTATCGTGACATGTATCGTTGACCTTATAATTGTTAATTTTCATTAGATATTGACGGTTATGTCAAAATGTCTTACTATTCAAATATGACATTTTAAAGAAAATAACTAAAGAAAGCATATTGTGACATGCATAGAAGAGAATCGTATCGTTCCAAGATATTGCGATGCGTATCGTATCGTGAAATTTCTGTATTGTCACATCTCTAACATCACAGTATCTTGCATTCGTCACCACTCCCCCCATTTCCGTAATCTCCAAGAAGACTCATCCCCCTTTCGATGCTTGTTATGTGCGAAAATACGACAAACCAATCAGAAGTCGTGTAGTGTTTGCGTTGCTTTGATAAAAATAATACTGACTACTTACATCGTTTATGGCTTTATGTTATTGTTTAAAAAAATCATGAAAAATATATATCGTTATATTGAAAGTACTAAGGTCATAGCTAACAGAACTGTATAGATTTTAGCAAGGATAATGTGGTTGACGGTGAGAGATTCAAATATACGCACGTGCATTTGTTGACATAACAGCTCTCACGGGTCCAGCTGAGTGTATTTCTGATGATCTTGTGGGCTTGATTTGGTGGTTGTATTTGTGTCTCCAACAATTTTAGGAAAAATAAGTTAAATCGCTACGAGTTTCAAAACAATAATATATCTGTATGTAACTAATCAACTTTAATCTTGAAGATTGGGTTTATGTTTCACATCTCTGGAGATATTTTAGTCTAACTTTTGTTTGATCATTCATATTTTTGTCAGCGATTTCTTTAAAATTCCTCCAGGTGTATGACAGCAAGGTTACACGAATGTTCAGTTTGAGAAATATTTTAAAGCCATTTTTGAGTATTTGCTTTGGGATTTAATGTAGCTGAATTTTTTATATGTCATTTCCATATCCAATAAAACAAATTCCATTTGTGATTATTAAACCCAATTTATAAATATATGATTGGAAATATAAAGTGAATAGCTGGTAATGTTTTTGCATTTTTTTTATTTACCATCCTTATTTCCACAGTTTACATAGTACATGTAGAATACATTCACATGAGTATAATTAATACACTTTCACAAATCCCCTCATACCATGAATAAACGTCTTTGAATATGTTTTGCATACTGTATCTCTGTGTTTCAAATAAAAGTAATAGTAATTATATACATTTACAATATGTTTTCTGACGTCATATATTTTTAAATAGATTGTGGAAAGATGACCAGAAGGTAAAGAACTCACTGCTACTGCATGTAGAATAAGCATTATATTTTGTAATTTCATAGTATTTTGATATCTCCCTTACTACATGTCTGAAATGTGGAACTTGTTGTTTTATTTCTTGTGTGTATATTACCTGTTTCATAGCAAGACATATTTCATTTAGGGAATTATTATTTTCCCCCTTAAATCCAAGTAAGATGTTTTCTGGTGTAAAGTCAATGTTGCCTTCAGTTACAGTCATTAGCCATCTGGTCAAACTCTCCCAATTCATTTTAACATGATATCAATTACAGAGTAGATGGACAATTGTTTCTAATTCATTCAACAGAATGTACATATAGGTGTGTCCCTTAGACCGATTCTATTTAAGAAAATGTTTGTGGGTAAAATATCATATAATATCTTCATCTGTAACCATTTCATGTTACTACATGTTGTACAAAAATTTGTCATCATATATGTTTTGTAATATTGTGTTATCAGACAGACAGACAGACAGACAGACAGACAGGTTTATTTCATGAATGTGGCCATGAGGGCATTAGTACAAAATGACAACTTACATTAAACTTTTTCAGAGCCCATGGACATGATTTTGTTTACAAAAATTGCTAGACGGAGTAGGATATTATGGTTCTTAGTATTTGGAAGATGTACAAATTTTTATTTATTTTGGTTCATAATATAGATACTTGGTATGTAGTGAGTTCTTACCACTACATATAAAGGACATTTCATTAACACATGATACCCATCTTCTGGTACGCTTTTACAATAATCGCACATAACTACACTAATGTCATTGTCTTATGATCTATTTTCAAATTGGTTGAGCCGCATCTGAATTTTGTTAAGACTCTGCGCAGATGTAACGAAGAGAGTGCAATCAAATACAAAAAGGCAGAATACATATGTAATGATTTTGAGTTTCTTATATCTTGTGTCCATTCTTGATAGTACATGTCTTTACAACGTTGTTTGAAAAGATTTAAAAACAATTCCCAGTTTCCAACATTTTCATATATCCATACTTAAGCAAAGCCATGTTGAAATAACATTGGTCGTACTGCCGAAGCCCAGTTAATATCTCCATTGTCGTCTAAACGTATCAACATATCATACGAGCGACGTGAGTAACATGTGTCTGATGTTATGGGGTTATCATGCTGTGTTTCAAAGACTCTTTCCCTCTCTTTATGTGCATATGATTTAGTGTAATTGGGGTCTAGTAGAGAAAGATGAACGGTTTTGGAGCCTTTAACCCTTAGACTAAGTTTGGATATATTGAATGGCAGTACTGAAGAAAATGGTAGTGTTTTGGGAAGAGTGATTTTCTTCTCTTTAAGCAGGCAATTATGGAAGATTTAATACTGTGATATCTTAAGATATATGTTGTAACTTGATATATTTTTTTGTAGTTCTTCATAAGTATAGAATTCCCCTGTAGTTGGGTTCATTAGGTCATATATAAAGTATATTCCTGCATTGTACCAACTGTTTATAAAAATTGTCTCGTTACCTATGTTAAACATATAATTAAACCAAATACATTGGTTTAACATGTCGTTTGATTTAGTGTCTTATATTGCTTTTGTAAATATAATCCTCATGCAGAGATTACATCTCTCCAAAAAGGAATTCTTATGTAAGGTTTTATGTGTTTTTCCATATATTCAGGATCAGCTTACCAGAGTCTTCTGTAGTTAAGTAATACAATTTTAAACTAATGCTTTCCATTTGCAGCTATTGGAATATAATCTCTTTATCCATGATATTTTTTGTCATAAATAATATTCTTAATGAGTGGGACACTAATTCCTCCAGATTCAGGTGGCATAGCAATTA
Source organism: Haliotis rubra (assembly GCF_003918875.1). Classification (NCBI taxonomy): domain Eukaryota; kingdom Metazoa; phylum Mollusca; class Gastropoda; order Lepetellida; family Haliotidae; genus Haliotis; species Haliotis rubra. The sequence continues at coordinate 50,425 of NW_025765299.1, read as the reverse complement.
CATCTCTTTGAATTTTATCAGGTTTGTCTTTCCATACAAATTTAAGATAGACTTGTTGAAATATGTTTATTATTTCCTCTTGGGGGAACAGCTGGTAATAATTAAGTCAGAATATGTCTTAAGAATATGTTTTCTTTTTCCTTATCCCGCCTCATGCTTATTGCTTGTCTCCCTTTCCTTCCAAATGCTAGTGGAACACTTGAATCCCCTTTTGAAACTCCCTTCAAAAAAACGGACGTAAAATCACTTACCAGGAGTCACCTCCCTTCCCAGGTTTTGGCGTGAAAAGGCGCCACCTGTCTCCCATGCTCTTCACTCTCTCCTGATTCGCCCGAGTAGGTGGTTGTGAGAGCACCTGGTCCCCTATACGGCTTTATATCCTTTTATTATTTAGACTTTTCTTCTAAATAAGAAAAAAGCTGTATAAGGCTTTCGTTTACATTTACCCACAATATTCTACGGAATTAATTCTCAAATTTCTCTGTTTTTATCATGTTTTTACGTGATTATTCTCATTGTTTACAATTGATGAAATCTTGTTCTGGTTGTAGGTATTGTTTGTCTGCTGTTGATCCACATAACCTACGTCCTAATTGCAAGCCTATATGTTTATCTGACACTCGTTGTCAGTTGTGTTTTCACCTGTCTGATATTGCATTTTACAAATATTCATATTATCTGTCTAGACGTGCAAAGGACAGGTCCAGACGAGATTTACACGACATGTCTAAACCGGCTAAGCTTGCAGAGGACCGGCAGTTGGTGTCTGCGCAGATTCACCATTCCAGTGGTCTACCGGAGTCGTCTACGGAGAAGGTTGCCGCCATAGACAACGCTGGCTCGAGGAAGAGGTCATCTACATCTGATTCACCATCTTCACAGTCTGAGAAGACTAGGGCATCATCTTCCCAGAGGAAGAAGTCAGCTACAACTAAAACTTTGTCTAAGTCTCCACACAGGGCAACGCAGAAAACGAGTTCCTTTTCAGCAGAGATTGTCCCTCTGGAAAAAAATAGATGTCTACAATGAGCCGCCCATCCTCATCCCTGAGTTTACATCTAAGAAGAAGACGAAGACGTCTTCTACAGTGACCACGCAGGACAACATTTCAACGCAGACGTTCGGCACGAAGGATCAACGCCATTCGGAAGAAGCCTCATCCGTCTCAGATGCGTCGTCAGTACAACAGACAATGCAGACCTTCAACCCGGGCGCCTTTATGCAGCAATTTACCCAACAGATGTTGGATCTGATGGAACAACGGTTCACACGCGAGAGAGCTGCGACGAAGACAACGTCTGCGACGAACCTGAGTGAAGGTCAACTGAGCGCACACCACGTCCGTTGGGAACCAACGTCCTGCAGAGCATACAGGAAGATTTGAGCTCGACTATAGCGTCTGCACGAACACCTGGCAGCCATACCAACGTGGAACCCGCACCAACTACGTTCGCCGAACCCACGTAGATCATCATCGACGTCAGATACGGACGCTCGTCATGAACCTGCACGCAACGGTTCGTTACCAAGGAGAAGAGAATCTACATCCGTACAAAGGCATAGAGATTCGTCACAAGACTCCAACCCTTGACAAAGCCGTTCACCTACACGCAGGTTTGCGCGAAGGAAGTCACGAACACTTTCACGAACATATGGTTCGCCACGAAGGTCACCACACAGGTCACCACACAGATCGTCTTACAGATCACCTTACAGGTCTCCTCGTTCAGACGACAATAGAAAACATCCATCCTCAGAGCAGGAAGATGACGGCGGAATTATATTTTCCGACTCGGAAATCAAGTCATGGATAGCCAATGGTTTGGAACTCGCATCACCCTCTAAGGACTGACTGAGTTTGTTTTTTCGCCGCTTTTAGCAATATTCCAGCAACATCACAGCGGGGGACACCAGAAATGGGCTTCACACATTGTACCCATGTGGGGATTCGAACCCGGGCCCTCTAAGGAGACCAACGAAGCACTATCATACTTGATGGTGAATGATGATATAAACTCACTCACGATGCCACCTATCGACCCTGTCTTGGAGGTTCCAGACAACCTCAGCCCAGCATTCAAGAAGGCAACTAAATGCCAGACTCAGAGTATTCCATCGTTCAACACTAAGAAGTTCTCTCTACACCACATGGAACCTTTCATGAAGGCCAACGAGACAGATGAGAATTATAAGATCATCAACGACACTCGGACGAAAGCTTACAAGATAGAAGATAAAAAGCTGGCACAGTTAGACACCGTAACCAGACGAACCTTCTTCGGCCTAGCCAGGTCAAGAGCTATCAGCGAGACTCTCATCTCGAAGTTTAAGAATTCAACTTCAGAGGAAGATCGAATGATTTATTCAGCTCTACTTACACAGAAAAAGGATCATCAGTTCATGTCTGAACACCTATCATCCATTTCTGCAGGCTTAACTTTATCAAGAAGGCAAGGACTGTTATCTTCCTGTACTTGGAGCGAGAAGTTTACCAAGACACTCTACAGAGCCCCTTGGTCAGCACCATCCATTTTTGCAGGAAAAAATCGCCAAGGAAGTCGCTAAAGATTCCCGAGAAGTGATGATGATCAAGTCTATCGATACACTGGCCAGTGTAATATGTCAGACCTCCCAACGTTATTCTGGCATATCAAAGTTTGCAGGTATCCAGAGAGCAAGGGATAAGAAATCAGGCAACGCTAAAGGGGATAAGGATTCTTTTTGTCGCCCATCCGCAGCTCCAGGAGGTAACTACGGAAGAGGTCGGCCCTTTCGAGGCGCCAGAAGTTCCAGACGATGAAATACAGGTTCGGAACAACTGGAGTCTTTCACCCCCAGCCGTTCCAGTACAACCTTCACAAGTGGGTGCACGTCTGCAACTCTACTGGAAGAATTGGGGAATTCTTCAAGACGACTTCTTATCTCCGATTCTATGCAAAGATTACAGGATACAGCTACAAGCAGTACCACCAGTAACAATCAACCCACTGGTTCACAACTACGCTGCAGACTAGAAGGGGAAATCTACTAGAAGCCATCACATCTCTACTAGAGAAAGAGGCAATAGAAGAGATAAAACAAGACTGCGTCACACCAGGTTTCTACTCCCCAATTTTTCTGGTACCAAAGAAAAATTCAAAAGAAAAGTTCCGACTCATTTACAACATGAGGAAATTCAACAAAGATTACCTCCTACCACCCGCAAAGTTCAAAATAATACATCTGCCACAACTACGACATCTCATACGTCCGTTAGACTATCTCGGCAGCATAGATTTACAGGATGCATACTTACACATCCCGATCCATCCGGAGTCAAGGAAATATCTGTGATTCCTGTTCAACGGACGTCATTTCCAGTGGAAGGTCCTGCCATTTTGAATATCGTCGGCCCCCTGGTTGTTTACTCGAGTGACAAAGCCCATCAATATATATCTACATCGTCGAGGTCTACGCAGTGCGTTCTACCTAGACGACGGGATTCAAGCTCAGCAAGATCCCAGTCAACTCAGACTGCAATTGAACTTCACCATCAGACTTCTCACTCAACTAGGATGGCTAGTAAATCTCCTCAAGTAGGAACTAGAGCCTACTCAGGACTTACAATTCCTAGGAATACGGCTTATAACAACGAAGAATCGCATTCTCGTTCCAGAGGATCGTTGGATCAAGATTCAACAAATGATCTCTCAAGTTCTACTCTCTCCGTTACCACTACGAGAATGGCAGAGCCTATCAGCTCAAGACATGAAGCACAGAGGGAGACTACAACTGCGTCCACTACAGAGATTTGTGAACGCCCACTTACACAGTCTGGATCCCTTCGAAATACCAAACAGGCTAAAACCATACCTACTATGGTGGACTCAGAAGTTGAATGTTTGCGGCGGAAATTACTTAATAGAGCCGGAGCGCAACGTCCACCTCTTCATAGACGCATCATTGCAAAGATGGGAGCACACCTCGACAACAAAGTGGTTGCCGGGAAATGGTCGAAACAAGAAATGCATCTGCATATCAACATGCTCGAGATGAAAGCAGTAGTAAATGCCCTACTACATTGGTCCAACATACTAAGGAACGCAAAATTGATGATCCATACGGACAACTCAACAGTGGCGTTCTACATAAACAAACAAGGATCAAAAAGATCTTGGAATCTTCTCGACCTCAGCTTTCAACTATTCAACATAATAGACAATCTGAACATTTATGTGAAAGCATGTTACATTCCGGGAGCCAGGAATGTAACAGCAGATGCGCTATCTCGACCACATCAACCATCCCCGACAGAATGGATGTTACATCCACAAGCATTCAGATGCATAATACAGACGATAGGATCTCCACTCGTAGACGTATTCGCCACGAGATTCAACAATCAACTGGCAACATTTGTCTCTCCAATTCACGATCCGCAAGCATGGGCGACAAACGCTCTAAGCATCCCATGGGAAGGACTAAACGCGTATGCGTTCCCTCCGCCAGGGTTTAGTCCTTCCCATACCACACGTATAACAGAAAATCAGGCAGACAAACAATCTACAACTGATTTTGGTCGTGCCTTACTGGCTGGCAAGAACGTGGCTTCCCGTTCTCTTACAAAACTCGGAAATCAACAATACAACTTCCTAACCTACTAATTCATCCTCACACCAAGCAAGTTCACAAGTATCCCAGATTATTCCACCTACACGTATGGAACAGATCACGAATTGCTTGTTGAAAAGAGGATACGCCAGAGCAGCGAAAGCAGTTACACTAGCTTTACGCAGATCTACTCGTAACTTGTATGACGACAAGTGGCAAAGCTTTGAGAAATATGCATCGAGGAAGGGTTTCACTGCAGTGAAAGCAACACATCCTCAAGTGGCGGAATATCTTTGTCATCTCAGACAAATGAAGAAATGAAAAGGTTCGACATTATCTACATACCTAGCGGCTCTCAGCTCAGTTATCACTATGAAGACAGGCGTGAAACTGACGAAAGTGCCAGAGTTACTGGCCTTGCTACTCTCTTTTAAACTGGAAGACCAGCAAAGGAAATTTAAAGCGCCGGCTTGGGATCTCAATGTGGTGTTACGACATTTCACCAGTGATGTGTACGAACCATTAGAAAGAACTTCTTACAAATTTCTTACACAGAAAACGCTATTTCTGATCGCCTTGGCAACCGCGACGTGGATGTCAGAAATACATGCGCTGGACTTCGAACGAATACGTTTTGACACACATCACAACATGGTTCATCTAGGATTGAGGTGGGATCTCATAGCTAAGACTCAACTGCCAGGTCAACCAGACAGACAATTCCACATCCCAGCATTATCTACAATCCTTGGTCCACAGGATATACAAGACTTATCTTTATGTCCAGTCAGAGCGCTGAAAACATATCTACAAAAGTCTAAAACCAGGAGACGAAAATTCAAACGCCTTTTCATCCCCATATCGTCGGAGACACCAACAGAGATCTCACATAGTACGATATCAGTTTGGATGAGAGCAATCATACTACGAGCCTACAAGGCAGCAGGACTTGAGCCTCCTCGAGACTCCAATCCGCACGAAGTTAGAGCACTGGCATCTACACTCTACATGGAAACTGCTCAATATCCACGATCGTGGAAGGGTGTTTTTGGAAATAGGAGACAGAATTTGCTAACCACTACCTCAGAGACATTGCTACCGAGGACGTCTCCGGTATCCACCAGTTTGGACCTCTGGTTGTAGCTCAACAGCTGACGGTCCCTCAAAGGCGCTGAGATGTATCTGGCCCTTTTACCGCATGTCATGCAAAGCTTGTACTCCAAGGAATAGAGCTTATAGTCCATGTACATGTCTAGAACAGACTAGCATGAATATTGGACCCTGTACTTGTAAGGAATTACTTGTACACGGATAGGGTCACTACTGCACCTGATACGAACATCAAGAGTTGGAGTTGTTTAAATCCACATGTACGGTTACAGAAGAGTTTGATATATTGTGGTCCCCCCAAATTACCAGACTTATTTCGACATATGGATGCAGCAGTGCCATTAAAAGTTTCCATGGGCTTAACTAGGACGTAAATTCATCACTAAGGAATCCAGAGGTGGCTGGACCCACCACCTATCCCGTCGGATTCTACAAGCAATAAGCATGAGTCAGGATAAGGAAAAATATGTAATTTTCTGAATAAAATTGATATTTTATACTTATCCTGACTCATGCTTATTGCTTGTCTCCCTTTCCTTCCAAATGCTAGTGGAACACTTGAATCCCCTTTTGAAGCTCCCTTCAAAACAGCGGACGTAAAATCACTTACCAGGAGTCACCTCCCTTCCCAGGTTTTGGCGGGAAACGGCGCCACCTGTCTCCCATGCTCTTCACTCTCTCCGTATTTTATAGCCCGACACACTGATTTACTGGGAAATCCAGAGTGCCTTGAGGGGAGGTTGGGAGGGCTTACCTCATGAGTCAGGATAAGTATAAAATATCAATTTTATTCAGAAAATTACATTTCTCCTTTTAGTTGTATTAAAATACATAAGTAAAAACAAAAACAGCAATACAATGTACGAGTGCTTCGGTGATTTTAGTTCTGATGTTCAATATGAAATCCTTCCAGAGGGGCACGAGTCGCTATTCGGTTTGTCCCGGGAATAACACGAGTTGGTCACGAATGAGTATCTTGCAGTACAGACTTCACACAGAATGCATCTTGCTAATGAGAAAACACAGCAGCCCCATGTAAACTCAGGAGATCATGATACCAGTGATTCTCAGATTTGGTTCCTATCATACTTACAGTTTGTTCACGCTCTGATATTTAATACATATCATTGTTTACCAGTGATTCAGATTTGGTTCCTAACTTCTTTTTGTCCTTTCAGTTTGAAAATGCTCTTATATTTAATACACATCATTGTTTAGATTGGTATATGCCTCCTTAAGGGAGAGTATTGAAATGACAAGGTTCTGGGCAGCAATGTTTTCAACCATAGCCAATCAAAGCAAGTGATAGTTGAGCAGCTGAATTTGTGGTACAGCTTTCTCATACAAGTAGCTAAACCCTCTGATTTCACAGAGTGTAGTAGAATGTCTCTACTTCTTGAACTAAATGTGAAGAATCTTACCCTGATTCACGATGAACAAGTTTTGACCATCAACTATTGTTATCAGTTGGTAAGTTTTATGATCAAGAGAAGACCAGATAGATTGAGCTGGATCTTTAGAATGATGTTCATCAAACTCTTAAGCTCTGCAACAGTATTAAATAGTTTATTCAGTGTGGAAAGAAAACACCATGGTTACCATGGTTACTGATGATTCCTCCTGTTTGGTGTTGACAGGTGAACATCCTTCAGGGAACCCCCAAGCTGCCAACATGATCAACATCGTCACTGGAGGGGCAGGACAAGGAACACTGGGGAGAGGTGAGTGTCGATAGCGGAAGGGTCAGTAAGTGACCAGATCTTGTTCAAGACTATTACCATTTGGATTTACACACCTATAACCAAAGAGAAAACTTCACAAACTGTGGAATTTTTGTTTGAAATTGATCACGTGAAATTTTGCCATTTTCCTGACAAACTAGGATGTTCAAACAGTTTAAACAGTGCATGCAAGTCATTCACTCTGCGATGAACCCATCAAAACTGACATTCAGTTCTTAATGAATAATGTTGTGTATGGTTACCTAGGAACAATGAATGAAGACAGTTGTCACACAAGCTGTGTTTATTATCTCCCGCCTTGAAGTGGAAGGGGGATATAGATTTGAGCTCCGTCCATATATCCGAGATGATGGGGACAGATTTTCTCAAACCGTTATAGATAGGGAAACCAACTTCGGCATGTGTTTTCAGGACATGAATGCCTTGATGGACTTTGAAAATGGAAACTGTGTTACAATTTGTTACAGAGTTATGGCCCTTGTCATTTTTACTTGACGGTGCATGGTATCCCCAATGGGAACAGAAATTCTCAGTAACTGTCATACAAATAAATAGGGAAACCAAATGTATGTGTTTTCAGGACATGTATGTCGTGGTGGGGTTAAAACACCCAGAGCTAATAGGAACAGAACACTGGCAGGGGATATTTATGAAAATGTCTTCTTGTTTCGCTATATTTGTTCTGCAGCACGTACCAGTGCAACAATCATAATCATTTGTCAGAATACAGAGGTGTTCAGTTGAAAGTACTGTGGCAGCGTTCTAGATGAAGCTATCTCCAGTCATTAAGACTAAAAGGTTCCAACCACAATGAAATAGGTAAATATTTTGTCATTTTATGTGAACATCCTAGTATTTCTTGGTGTGGTAAACAGTTTTTGTATTCCTTCAGATACCCTTGATTTACGCACAGATGAAGCAAGGAAGATTTTTGCTCCAACTGAAGCCTACAGAAAAGTGAAACAGAAATTGAAGGAATTTGGTCATGTGACTATCTGTGGTGCTTCAGGAGAGGGCAAGACAACAATGGCTCTGATGCTGGGTTCAAGGTATAGACAAAAGGGGTACGAAGTCGTGTTTGTGGACAGCCTTAAGAAGTTTGACTTTGACCGCTGTCTTAGTACGTACTCAAAAGTATTCCTCATTGTGGATGATTTGTTTGGTACAGTTGGAGTATCTGCTAATACTTCACAGGTTAAAAACTTTCTCAATAATCTTCTCCCACAAGTAAAACAAAAGCAAAAAGCAGAAGAAAAACGGTCAGAATTGAGTGAAAACAATGATCCTGTTGAAGAATCCAGAAAGAAAATGCAACATTTAAAAGAATCTCAAACAAAGGATATTCATGTTGTCTTCACATCAAAATCATACAATTTCCATGATGGACTTGCAAAACTGCAGTATGAGGGTTTCAAATTGTTCAAGGGTCAGACAGTAGTGGACTTAACAAAACAAGAACAATACAGGCTTTCTGACAAAGAGAAAAAGTCAATATATGAACAACATAAACGTGCCTTTGGTGACAGCTCTGTGCAACATATTCCAGATTACAATGAGCTGGAAATCTGTTCCAACATTTTTGGATTTCCTCTCATTTGTAAACTTTGTTTTGAATTTTCCTCTTTCTTTAAAAATGCAAATTTATTTTTTAAGGAACCACTATTTTATCTTAGGTTAGAACTAAAGCAGTTACTTGAAGATAGAAATGATAGATCGGCCATATTGGTTCTGATGCTGCTGTGTGAAGACAAATTGAACCTGACCAGGTTAGACAGTGGAGATGAAGACAAGGAAATGGACAGGATGGTCAAAACTGTTCAAGACCTGATGCCAAATGCTACACGTTCAGACATGTACAAAGCAGCTAAAAGTCTCAGAGGTACATTCTTCACTAGAGGAGACACTGTTGGCTTTGCCCATTCTTCAATCTATGATGCTTGTGCCTGTGCCTTGTACAATATCAGTCCAGTCTTTGTTTTGAAGAACTGTGGTGATGACTTTCTGTTTGAAAGAGTACAAGGTGAAAAGGTTGAAGAAACTCAAGTTGATGATCATCTCCATCTGATATATGTCTCAGATAATTATGATGACCTACTTACCACAAGGTTTGCACATTCTATTAAACAAGGAAAGTTTTCTCAATCAGTGACACATCCAGTTCTCAAACGAGACACAACAGCTTTAAAACTGCTCAACAAACTTCAGTGTGATGGGACAAAGCACCACCATCCGCATAATCAAACTGATTCTAAAGATGAACTTTGGTTTCACAGGAGAGAGAAAAGAAAATGTTTTCTGTACTGGGCAGTTCTTGGACATAATGCACTTCTAGTTACAGATATTGAACACACAACTGGAGAAGAGTTCTCTCAAGAGGAGATCAGTCAAGCTATGGGAGGGTGTGCACAAAGCAACAATGTGACAGTATTGAAATGGCTCTTCACTCGCTCTGAAAAACCAGTTCAACAATTGACACTGAACAGACTCTTGTTGCATGCTGCGGAAAATGGCAGCTCTGATATTCTAGTGTATCTGTTCCAAGAAGGTGCTGATGTTAACACGAGAGACAAGGACTTTCAAAACATCTTCCATCTGGTTTGTAAGACAGGAATGGAAACATCCCTGAAAATCCTGTTAAACAGGAAACCTGGAGATAATGTTATAAACTCTGCTGATGTGAATGGCCGAACCCCTGTCATGGTTACAGCACTTTCAGCATCAGATGGTTGTTTTGAGTTACTACGGAAAATATCAGACTTGAATGTGAAAGATAAATATTGCTATGGAATTATTCATCTTGCCTGTCGGGGTGGGAACACTGCTATAGTACAACACCTCCTGTCTCCCTCTAACATCAACAGTAGAGGTGAGTATGGCTGGACACCAGTAATGGTGGCAGCTGTCAGTGGACATCAAAGTGTGTTTGACCTCCTTGTGTCCATCCAAGCTGACCTGACACTGGTGTCTACATCTGGTGATAGTTTACTTCATCTTGCCTGTCGTGGTGGGAACACTGCTATAGTTCAACACCTCCTGTCTCCCTCTAACATCAACAGTAGAGGGATGTATGGTTGGACGGCAGTGATGAAGGCAGCTGTCAATGGACATCAAAGTGTGTTTGACCTCCTTGTGTCCAACCAAGCTGACCTGACACTGGTGTCTACATATGGTGATAGTTTACTTCATCTTGCCTGTCGTGGTGGGAACACTGCTATAGTTCAACACCTCCTGTCTCCCTCTAACATCAACAGTAGAGGGATGCATGGCAGGACGCCACTGATGAAGGCAGCTGTCACTGGACATCAAAGTGTGTTTGACCTCCTTGTGTCAAACCAAGCTGACCCGACACTGGTTGATACATCTGGTGATAGTTTACTTCATCTTGCCTGTCAGGGTGGGAACACTGCTATAGTACAACAGCTCCTGTCTCCCTCTAACATCAACAGTAGAGGTGAGTATGGCTGGACGCCACTGATGAAGGCAGCTGTCACTGGACATCAAAGTGTGTTTGACCTCCTTGTGTCCAACCAAGCTGACCTGACACTGGTGTCTACATCTGGTGATAGTTTACTTCATCTTGCCTGTCGTGGTGGGAACACTGCTATAGTTCAACACCTCCTGTCTCCCTCTAACATCAACAGTAGAGGGATGTATGGTTGGACGGCAGTGATGGAGGCAGCTGTCAATGGACATCAAAGTGTGTTTGACCTCCTTGTGTCCAACCAAGCTGACCTGACACTGGTGTCTACATATGGTGATAGTTTACTTCATCTTGCCTGTCGTGGTGGGAACACTGCTATAGTTCAACACCTCCTGTCTCCCTCTAACATCAACAGTAGAGGGATGCATGGCAGGACGCCACTGATGAAGGCAGCTGTCACTGGACATCAAAGTGTGTTTGACCTCCTTGTGTCAAACCAAGCTGACCCGACACTGGTTGATACATCTGGTGATAGTTTACTTCATCTTGCCTGTCGTGGTGGGAACACTGCTATAGTACAACACCTCCTGTCTCCCTCTAACATCAACAGTAGAGGGATGCATGGCTGGACGCCACTGATGAAGGCAGCTGTCAATGGACATCAAAGTGTGTTTGACCTCCTTGTGTCCAACCAAGCTGACCTGACACTGGTGTCTACACCTGGTGATAGTTTACTTCATCTTGCCTGTCAGGGTGGGAACACTGCTATAGTACAACACCTCCTGTCTCCCTCTAACATCAACAGTAGAGGTGAGTATGGCTGGACGCCACTGATGAAGGCAGCTGTCAATGGACATCAAAGTGTGTTTGACCTCCTTGTGTCCAACCAAGCTGACCTGACACTGGTGTCTACATATGGTGATAGTTTACTTCATCTTGCCTGTCGTGGTGGGAACACTGCTATAGTTCAACACCTCCTGTCTCCCTCTAACATCAACAGTAGAGGGATGTATGGTTGGACGGCAGTGATGAAGGCAGCTGTCAATGGACATCAAAGTGTGTTTGACCTCCTTGTGTCCAACCAAGCTGACCTGACACTGGTGTCTACATATGGTAATAGTTTACTTCATCTTGCCTGTCGTGGTGGGAACACTGCTATAGTTCAACACCTCCTGTCTCCCTCTAACATCAACAGTAGAGGGATGCATGGCAGGACGCCACTGATGAAGGCAGCTGTCACTGGACATCAAAGTGTGTTTGACCTCCTTGTGTCAAACCAAGCTGACCCGACACTGGTTGATACATCTGGTGATAGTTTACTTCATCTTGCCTGTCAGGGTGGGAACACTGCTATAGTACAACACCTCCTGTCTCCCTCTAACATCAACAGTAGAGGTGAGTATGGCTGGACGCCACTGATGAAGGCAGCTGTCAATGGACATCAAAGTGTGTTTGACCTCCTTGTGTCAAACCAAGCTGACCTGACACTGGTGTCTACATATGGTGATAGTTTACTTCATCTTGCCTGTCAGGGTGGAAACACTGCTATAGTACAACACCTCCTGTCTCCCTCTAACATCAACAGTAGAGGGATGTATGGTTGGACGGCAGTGATGAAGGCAGCTGTCAGTGGACATCAAAGTGTGTTTGACCTCCTTGTGTCCAACCAAGCTGACCTGACACTGGTGTCTACATCTGGTGATAGTTTACTTCATCTTGCCTGTCGTGGTGGGAACACTGCTATAGTTCAACACCTCCTGTCTCCCTCTAACATCAACAGTAGAGGGATGCATGGCAGGACGCCACTGATGAAGGCAGCTGTCACTGGACATCAAAGTGTGTTTGACCTCCTTGTGTCAAACCAAGCTGACCCGACACTGGTTGATACATCTGGTGATAGTTTACTTCATCTTGCCTGTCAGGGTGGGAACACTGCTATAGTACAACACCTCCTGTCTCCCTCTAACATCAACAGTAGAGGTGAGTATGGCTGGACGCCACTGATGAAGGCAGCTGTCAATGGACATCAAAGTGTGTTTGACCTCCTTGTGTCAAACCAAGCTGACCCGACACTGGTTGATACATCTGGTGATAGTTTACTTCATCTTGCCTGTCAGGGTGGGAACACTGCTATAGTACAACACCTCCTGTCTCCTTCTAACATCAACAGTAGAGGTCAGCTTGGAAGGACGCCAGCGATGATGGCAGCTGCCAGTGGACATCAAAGTGTGTTTGACCTCCTTGTGTCAAACCATGCTGACCTGACACTGGTGTCTACATATGGTGATAGTTTACTTCATCTTGCCTGTCAGGGTGGGAACACTGCTATAGTACAACACCTCCTGTCTCCTTCTAACATCAACAGTAGAGGGATGCATGGCAGGACGCCAGCGATGATGGCAGCTGTCGGTGGACATCAAAGTGTGTTTGACCTCCTTGTGTCCAACCAAGCTGACCTGGCACTGGTGTCTACATCTGGTGATAGTTTACTTCATCTTGCCTGTCAGGGTGGGAACACTGCTATAGTACAACACCTCCTGTCTCCTTCTAACATCAACAGTAGAGGTCAGCTTGGAAGGACGCCTGCCATGGTGGCAGCTGTCAGTGGACATCAAAGTGTGTTTGACCTCCTTGTGTCCATCCAAGCTGACCTGACACTGGTGTCTACATATGGTGATAGTTTACTTCATCTTGCCTGTCAGGGTGGAAACACTGCTATAGTACAACACCTCCTGTCTCCTTCTAACATCAACAGTAGAGGTCAGCTTGGAAGGACGCCAGCGATGATGGCAGCTGTCGGTGGACATCAAAGTGTGTTTGACCTCCTTGTGTCCAACCAAGCTGACCTGACACTGGTGTCTACATCTGGTGATAGTTTACTTCATCTTGCCTGTCGTGGTGGGAACACTGCTATAGTACAACACCTCCTGTCTCCTTCTAACATCAACAGTAGAGGTCAGCTTGGAAGGACGCCAGCGATGATAGCAGCTGTCAGTGGACATCAAAGTGTGTTTGACCTCCTTGTGTCCAACCAAGCTGACCTGGCACTGGTGTCTACATCTGGTGATAGTTTACTTCATCTTGCCTGTCGTGGTGGGAACACTGCTATAGTTCAACACCTCCTGTCTCCCTCTAACATCAACAGTAGAGGGATGCATGGCAGGACGCCACTGATGAAGGCAGCTGTCACTGGACATCAAAGTGTGTTTGACCTCCTTGTGTCCAACCAAGCTGACCCGACACTGGTTGATACATCTGGTGATAGTTTACTTCATCTTGCCTGTCGTGGTGGGAACACTGCTATAGTACAACACCTCCTGTCTCCCTCTAACATCAACAGTAGAGGTGAGTATGGCAGGACGCCACTGATGATGGCAGCTGTCACTGGACATCAAAGTGTGTTTGACCTCCTTGTGTCCAACCATGCTGACCTGACACTGGTGTCTACATATGGTGATAGTTTACTTCATCTTGCCTGTCAGGGTGGGAACACTGCTATAGTACAACACCTCCTGTCTCCTTCTAACATCAACAGTAGAGGTCAGCTTGGAAGGACGCCAGCGATGATGGCAGCTGTCAGTGGACATCAAAGTGTGTTTGACCTCCTTGTGTCCAACCAAGCTGACCTGGCACTGGTGTCTACATCTGGTGATAGTTTACTTCATCTTGCCTGTCAGGGTGGGAACACTGCTATAGTACAACACCTCCTGTCTCCTTCTAACATCAACAGTAGAGGTCAGCTTGGAAGGACGCCTGCCATGGTGGCAGCTGTCAGTGGACATCAAAGTGTGTTTGACCTCCTTGTGTCCAACCAAGCTGACCTGACACTAGTGTCTACATCTGGTGATAGTTTACTTCATCTTGCCTGTCAGGGTGGGAACACTGCTATAGTACAACACCTCCTGTCTCCTTTTAACATCAACAGTAGAGGACAACATGGCTTGACTCCGGCAATGAAGGCAGCTATCAATGGACATCAAAGTGTGTTTGACCTCCTTGTGTCCAAGCACGCTGACCTGACACTGGTGGCTACATCTGGTGATAGTTTACTTCATCTTGCCTGTCGTGGTGGGAACACTGCTATAGTTCAACACCTCCTGTCTCCCTCTAACATCAACAGTAGAGGTCAGCTTGGAAGGACGCCTGCCATGGTGGCAGCTGTCAGTGGACATCAAAGTGTGTTTGACCTCCTTGTGTCCATCCAAGCTGACCTGACACTGGTGTCTACATATGGTGATAGTTTACTTCATCTTGCCTGTCAGGGTGGAAACACTGCTATAGTACAACACCTCCTGTCTCCTTCTAACATCAACAGTAGAGGTCAGCTTGGAAGGACGCCAGCGATGATGGCAGCTGTCGGTGGACATCAAAGTGTGTTTGACCTCCTTGTGTCCAACCAAGCTGACCTGACACTGGTGTCTACATCTGGTGATAGTTTACTTCATCTTGCCTGTCGTGGTGGGAACACTGCTATAGTACAACACCTCCTGTCTCCTTCTAACATCAACAGTAGAGGTCAGCTTGGAAGGACGCCAGCGATGATAGCAGCTGTCAGTGGACATCAAAGTGTGTTTGACCTCCTTGTGTCCAACCAAGCTGACCTGGCACTGGTGTCTACATCTGGTGATAGTTTACTTCATCTTGCCTGTCGTGGTGGGAACACTGCTATAGTTCAACACCTCCTGTCTCCCTCTAACATCAACAGTAGAGGGATGCATGGCAGGACGCCACTGATGAAGGCAGCTGTCACTGGACATCAAAGTGTGTTTGACCTCCTTGTGTCCAACCAAGCTGACCCGACACTGGTTGATACATCTGGTGATAGTTTACTTCATCTTGCCTGTCGTGGTGGGAACACTGCTATAGTACAACACCTCCTGTCTCCCTCTAACATCAACAGTAGAGGTGAGTATGGCAGGACGCCACTGATGATGGCAGCTGTCACTGGACATCAAAGTGTGTGTTTGACCTCCTTGTGTCCAACCATGCTGACCTGACACTGGTGTCTACATATGGTGATAGTTTACTTCATCTTGCCTGTCAGGGTGGGAACACTGCTATAGTACAACACCTCCTGTCTCCTTCTAACATCAACAGTAGAGGTCAGCTTGGAAGGACGCCAGCGATGATGGCAGCTGTCAGTGGACATCAAAGTGTGTTTGACCTCCTTGTGTCAAACCAAGCTGACCTGGCACTGGTGTCTACATCTGGTGATAGTTTACTTCATCTTGCCTGTCAGGGTGGGAACACTGCTATAGTACAACACCTCCTGTCTCCTTCTAACATCAACAGTAGAGGTCAGCTTGGAAGGACGCCTGCCATGGTGGCAGCTGTCAGTGGACATCAAAGTGTGTTTGACCTCCTTGTGTCCAACCAAGCTGACCTGACACTAGTGTCTACATCTGGTGATAGTTTACTTCATCTTGCCTGTCAGGGTGGGAACACTGCTATAGTACAACACCTCCTGTCTCCTTTTAACATCAACAGTAGAGGACAACATGGCTTGACTCCGGCAATGAAGGCAGCTATCAATGGACATCAAAGTGTGTTTGACCTCCTTGTGTCCAAGCACGCTGACCTGACACTGGTGTCTACATATGGTGATAGTTTACTTCATCTTGCCTGTCGTGGTGGGAACACTGCTATAGTTCAACACCTCCTGTCTCCCTCTAACATCAACAGTAGAGGGATGCATGGCAGGACGCCACTGATGAAGGCAGCTGTCACTGGACATCAAAGTGTGTTTGACCTCCTTGTGTCAAACCAAGCTGACCCGACACTGGTTGATACATCTGGTGATAGTTTACTTCATCTTGCCTGTCAGGGTGGGAACACTGCTATAGTACAACACCTCCTGTCTCCCTCTAACATCAACAGTAGAGGGAGACTTGGATACACGCCTGTATTGACGGCTGCCTTCTATGGACATAAAGATGTGTTTGACCTCCTAATACAGCACAAAGCTGACCTGAGACTTTTGACAGACAGTAAAGAGGACATCGTAAGTGTAGCTGAGATGGGAGGGCATCTTACAGTGACCAGTTATCTATGAACTGTTTACCATCCACAGGGCTGTTCTTCCACATGCTTCTGTTTGTAGCGGGGGTACAGGTTTGGGGAAAAGGAGAGGTGCAGATAATACAAAAATGTTATGTGTTCACAAAACAGTTTGTAAGCCATATTTTAGCCAAGTAGTATTATCTTAAAAAGTTAACCAATAATTTGGTCGTTATAAGAGGTAGATTTAATGTAATATGTTAGTCATCACGGGATGTTGACTTTTGATGCTGGTCACTTTGATGTACTTAACGATGAGTTTGACAGCATCTATCTTGTCCTTTACATATTTTGGCTGTCCTTGTCGTTTTATTACTGGGGGCGGTGGGGTAGTCTAGTGGTTAAAGCGTTAGCTCGTCACGCTGAAGACCCGGGTTCGAATCCCCACATGGGTACAATGAATGAAGCTCATTTCTGGTGTCCCCCGCCGTGATATTGCTGGAATATTGCTAAAAGCGGCGTAAAACATAACTCAGTCAGTCACTGTTGTGATTACTGAACAGAGCAGTGCTCCAGTAGTTAGATGTTGTACTGTTGTGATTACTGAACAGAGCAGGTGCTCCAGTAGTTAGATTTTGTACTGTTGTGATTACTGAACAGAGCAGGTGCTCCAGTAGATAGATGTTGTACTGTTGTGATTACTGAACAGAGCAGGTGCTCCAGTAGTTAGATGTTGTACTTTTGTGATTACTGAACAGAGCAGGTGCTCCAGTAGTTAGATGTTGTACTGTTGTGATTACTGAACAGAGCAGATGCTCCAGTAATTAGATGGGGGTCTTCCTGCTTACCCAGCAGCTATTGTTCTAAGGTGCCAGATCATTGAAACAATGTAATCCCAGGAACAAAGGGTGTTCCTTTGAGATTTGGTCCCCCAGCAAAGAAGAAAAAGGTGTAAATTATCACCATTTTTTTACGGTTTCATCACAAGTTGACATTAACACGCCGTTAAGGCGCGAAACAGGATCGTCAATGGAAATGTTGAATGTATCTATGTGTTCTATTTGGTGGCCTGGCACCACCTTGCAGTTGAAAAATACAGGATTCGATCTATGATTTTGTAGATGTTGTAGATGTTGGGGTGGCTCTCCATCAACACATCCAGCTTTCTGTGTCGCCCCTCTACATGGTTGTTCACCCTCCACCCATTAGGTTGTCACGTAGTTGGTGAAGCTGCTGTCATGGGGTGGTGCATCTTCTGGGGCATGGAACCACACGTTACAGACAGTGTGCACAGGAACCGGTGGAAGGGCCATAGCTATCCTCACCAACAGCCCAACATCACTGTTGTCCTTGTATCATGTCACTAAACCACATTTTTCCCACACAGCTGGAGTGTAATTGAACATACAATAAATTAGAGGAATAATGGTGTCTGCTGTCATGTCACTTTGGCTGTAGGTGGTGAACACTTGTAAGCCAGCTCCCTCAACAGGTGAGCCCTAAGCACTAATCCCCTGGCCGGCTGTCTGACCTGGAACATATTTCAAGGGGAGGCTCAACATGTCCACAGTCAACCAAGCATTGCTGTAAATCCCCCTAATCTGCTGGGTAAGCGGGCATGAGCTGCTGTACTGTTGGATGGAAACTTACTTAAATATGTTCTTTATTGACCTTGTATTATGTCTGTTAATTTTTAAAATCTTCATTGCAATTATCAAATCCTTGAGCCAAGATATATTCTCCCCAATAAACATTGGATCCTGAAATGTAAGCGTCACGGTGAAAGATCAGGGGCCCGTTTCACAAAACGATTATAGCGCTACGACTGTTGTAAGTCTATGTTAAAGTATGGGAGTCACGATCATCTTAGCACTATGACTGTCGTAAGTCTATGTTGAAGTGAGGGAGTCACGGTCACCTCAGCACTACGACTGTCGTAAGTCTATGTTGAAGTATGGGAGTCATGATCACCTCAGCACTATGACTGTCGTAAGTCTATGTTGAAGTATGGGAGTCACAATCACCTTAGCACTATGACTGTCGTAAGTCTATGTTAAAGTATGGGAGTTACGATCATCTTAGCGCTACGACGGTCGTAAGTCTATGTTAAAGTATGGGAGTTACAATCACCTTAGCCTTATGATCGCTTTGTGAAATGGGTGTATGTTTGTAAAAAAGACCAGAGATTGAATGGTTTCAGAACCAAAACACAACATGGTCAACATGTTGATATCCTGTGTCACCTTGCCCTTCATTATCCCCCGCAACGCATTTTACGGGGGGTATTAAGATGCACTCCATCCGTCCATCCGTGCACATTTGTCTTTTCCGGAACAGAACTTTAAAACCGCTCAATATTTCGTCACCACTCTTGGCACATAGATAGGTCTGGTGGTGAACTGGTGCCTTTTTGTACTTTGGATATCTGATTATAATACTAGTATTTTTCCGTTTCCATGGCAACAAGTTTGACTTTGAAATTTGCATTGGTGCTCTTTTCCGGAGCAGAACTTTAAAACTGTTCAATATATCTTCACCAAACTTGGCACATAGATAGGTCTGGTGGTGTAATGGTGCATTTTTGTAGTTTGGATTTCTGAATAAAATATTTTTTGCATTTGCACGGCAATAAGTATGACTTCTGGAACAGAACTTTAAAACCTTTCAATACTCTCCTTCCACTTCGCAATATAGTCACTGACTTGGTTGACACATATCATTGTATCCTATTTGTGTAGATCGATGCTCATGCTGTTGATCACTGGATTATCTGGTCCAGAATCTATTATTTAGACCGCTGCCTTGTAGCTGGAATATTGCTGAATGTGGCATAAAACTTACTTACTCACTGCTATATATATGTCAAAACATTTGACATCGTCGTAACTAGTAGTTAACATATTCATGAAGAGAGTTTTGCCATTGTGGGGGATATTGATGACTTTGTCTTGTTTTTTCGTTTGTCCATTACCATCACTGGACACCTCTTTGTATTTCTGTAATCATTTAATTTTAAGTATCCCCAAAGATTTTTAAAAAGTTTGTGTTGTTGTGGTGCTTTACAAATATATCTGAAAATGTTCAAAGTTAAATATCCTGACCAGCTCATTTTTAACTCAGAATTCAGACATTTAATCATGGCCTCTGGATATATAGCTTTGAAACTGAATAAATCATTGGTAGATCTATTTCTTATCTCATAGACATGCCTGAAACCTACGAAGGTGGGTTTGAATCTGCCCTCATTATGTTTGTTGGTGTGTCTGGACCACACCCGGGTTTCACCAAAGTAGTCAACATCGGAGTCACCTTCATGAAAGGTCAAGGCTATCAGAATCCAAAATGCAATCATCACAGTATAGGATTTGAACAACCAGTTTATGTCTGGTACTTCAATTTAATACCTTTGTACTCTTCATTATATTCCATTAGGTTAACTTTCTGACAAGCCAATCAGGGGGTTTCTGTCTTCTTGTGTGTGATGACTCTAACCCCAATTCTGAATGTAAACAGACAGTTCTGAATGGAAGCCAACAATGGCCCTCGGGATGTTTTGTTACCTGATATCAGACATGTTTTTCATTGTGGAAAGGGTGGTGGGGTAGCCTAGTGGTTAAAGCGTTTGCTCGTCATGCCGAAGACCCGGGTTCGATTCCCCACGTGGGTACAATGTGTGAAGCCCATTTCTTGTGTCCCTTGCCGCGATATTGCTGGAATAATGCTAAAAGCATCATTAAACATTACTCACTCAGTCATTGTAGAACAGTGGTGTATCTGTATTACATTGTTTCAGTTAATATTCAATCAGTGCTTGTATATTATGATATCATTGTATTTCTACTGCCAGTATGTTATTCTGTAATTGTACTACCTGTACATCTTATTCTGTCTTGTATTTGTACTACCTGTACATCTTATTCTGTCATTGTATTTGTACTACCTGTACATCTTATTCTGTCATTGTATTTGTAATACCTGTACATCTTATTCTGTCATTATATTTGTACTACCTGTACATCTTATTCTGTCATTGTATTTGTATTACCTGTACATCTTATTCTGTCATTGTATTTGTACTACCTGTATATCTTATTCTGTCATTGTATTTGTACTACCTGTACATCTTATTCTGTCATTGTATTTGTACTACATGTACATCTTATTCTGTCATTGTATTTGTACTACCTGTACATCTTATTCTGTCATTGTATTTGTACTACCTGTATATCTTATTCTGTCATTGTATTTGTACTACCTGTATATCTTATTCTGTCATTGTAATTCCTTTGACATGATTGCTGTTGATTTGTAGACCTAGTTTTTTTTGGAATATAGTTGATAATTATATCATTTCTTTGTTTGTTTTTTAAACCAAGTTCAATAGATTGATTTTCTGGGTCTTGATTTAAGAATATGAAGCATACTTGCACCCAGTGCAACCTTAGGTAATGGCCTTGTTGCACCTGAAAACCCCCCAGGTTGCACCTGCTGCTCAACATAAACTTTACATAATGCTTGAGCTTTGGTAGTGATGATTTTGAACATCAACATTACTCTGGACATAAGATTGTTTTCTTACTTTATAACACATTTCGGCCATTCAAAGAGCGTCTGTGAAGTCATCAGTCATCAGTAAGAAAAAAAAAAGTAATTATTTTTCCCCTCAAACAATAAAATCCTAGTGTTTCTATTGACCAAAAATGTAAACTTACAAGAAATTCTTTTTTAGATTGTTTTTTGCCAAAAGTAAAATACTTACAGTATTTATAAGGAATATTACTTTGACTGGTAATGTTTTTTTCACCTCCCGACTTAAGGTTTTCTGAGGACAAAAAACTGTAAAACAAGAAACACAATTGGTCTGGTCTAAACAGGAAACTATACATTGGTATAAATGAGGCTGCCATTTCAGGTTGCACCAGTGCAAGTTCTAAGTCCTTAAATTGAGCCGTTTCCAGTTAACATATTGTTTCCACTTGGGAATCGACATGTAACAATATACGCTGTAACAATAGTTGCAAGAGGGTTACATGGTATTAGCTCAAAACTCACAGGGGCGGTGGGGTAGCTTAGTGGTTAAAGCGTTGGCTCGTCACGCCGAAGACCCGGGTTCGATTCCCCACATGGGCACAATGTGTTAAGCCAATTTCTGGTGTCCCCGCCGTGATATTGCTGGAATATTGCTAAAAGCGGCGTAAAACTAAACTCAGTCAGTCAGTCAAAACTCACATGTCATGTATACTACCCATCAAACGTTTAGATTCACTTAAAGCATGGAAGATGAATTACTCCACTAACTTGGGGGAACCAACTGCAAACCTTATGCAGATGAAATGCACGAGGATCATGCATCAACTTGCTGAAAAGATGTGCAAATATAGTGCATGTGAACAGCTGCGTTGTGGTGTAAAGTTTGGTTAAGAATTCGCCAATTTTCACTAAGTTTCATCATTTATTGAACTCATGTCAATAATCTTTTCAACGTTACAAATTTGTTTTACAATACATCACTTCATGTGTAAACAGTACCTTTAAACAGTATCGAATACAATGCAAAATCTGACCCGTGAAGATCTGGGGTAGAATAGGTCTTCAGCAACCCATGCTTGCCACAAAAGGCGACTAATGGGATGGGGTGGTCAGGCTCGCTGACTTGGTTGACACATGTCATCGGTTCCAAATTGCGCAGAACGATGTTCATGTTGTTGATCACTGGATTGTATGGCCCAGACTGGATTATTTACAGACCGCCGCCATATGGATGGAATATTGCTGGGTGCTCACTCACTCACTCAATGTCAGTGGAGGTCAAATAATCAAACATGGCTGAAGACTTTTTAAATTTTGGATCGATTCGTGAAAAGTCAAGATTTTTGTAATCAGTTGAGATGAAGTTAATCTGTAATGACAGACACTCAATAACTAACTCGACATGTTGTAGTCGATGTTTGTCACCCAAAGTGACCTCAATCAGACCTATCACAAGTAGGCTGGTTACCCACCATCTGGTATCAAAGGTGCATAGTTTCGTAATTATGTGAGATTATAGCAGTATTAGCAATCATGACTGGCCCTGGGTCTCGGTCCACAAAGCGTTTGTGACGTTACGACCTGTCGTAACCCTTCAGTTTATTAAAGGCTTGCGAATGTTGTAGCGCTACGAACGTTTCGTGGATTTGGGCCATGATGTATCATGGAATCACGGAAGGACGTGACACTTGACATGCACAGTCCATGTACAGTAGTGAACATTCCTGATGAAGGTGATGGCAATACTGGTTAAATAACTGTAAGTGTAATAGTAGCACGTACAGCTTGCATTGTGCATACGACATGCTCAGTCAGTTTAATGGGGGACCCTCCAGACCAGCGCACCTAGCCGATTAGTGAAGGGAAGATAATTTGACAAGGATCGCTCATTGGTTTCAAACCTGTGAGATCAAAATTCGGGTTCATGGTGATGACCTCAATCAGATGATGAATGACAATTTCATATCCAGAATTTTCACTGTATGCCTAGATTTCTCTGTATCCCTGGTTTTCTCAGTATCCCTGTTTTTTCCATGTCCCTGGTTTTCTTTTTGCTTGGGTTTCTCCATGTTCGTGGTTTTCCCCGGGTCCCTGGTTTTCTCTGTATGCATGGATTTCTCCATGTTCGTGGTTTTCCCCCGGGTCCCTGGTTTTCCCCATGTCTGGTTTTCTCTGTATTCCTGGATTTCTCTGTATCCCTGGATTTCTCCGTGTCCCTGGTTTTCCCCATGTCCCTGGTTTTCTCCATGTCCCTGGTTTTCTCCATGTCCCTGGTTTTCTCTCTGTCCCTGGTTTTCCCCATGTCCCTGGTTTTCTCCATATCCCTGGTTTTCTCTGTATCCATGGTTTTCTCAATGACAGTGGTTTTCTTTTTCCTTTGGTTTTCTCCGTATCCATGGATTTCTCCATGTCCGTGGTTTTCCCCGTGTCCCTGGTTTTCCCCATGTCTGGTTTTCTGTGTCCCTGGTTTTCTCTGTATCCCTGGATTTCTCCGTATACCTGGTTTTCTCCATAGTGTTAAAGACATGCATCTCTTTGATCCTTCACCCACATCAATCTGACATACATTGTAATGTAAATACTGTTAAAAACAACAGGGAGACACTGGGGGCCCAGTTGTTTGAGGCATTGCGAGGTCACGTTAACTCATTATTAGGCCTGCCAAAAGCCGCTGGTATTGGGTTTGAATCCCAGTTAGGGCGATGGGGTAGCCTAGTGGTAAAAAACATTCACTTGTCACGTGGAGGGCCCGGGTTCGATTCCCCTCATGGAAACAATGTAAGAAGCCTATTTCAGGAGTCCCTCGCCATGATGTTGCTGGAATATTGCTAAAAGCAGCGTAAAACAATACTCACTTGAATCCTGGTTAACCCTTTTTAATTTTTCTGCATATCTGTCCAAGAATTTCTTCCAAATTTTCGTAAACATCAAAGATTTGCATCACAAGGATCACTAAAGAGGTGAATCCTGGATTAGATTCCTTCCCAAATAGTCAAAGTGTATAGATCATGAAACCAAACTCTTCAGAACTTCATTTTACAAATAACAATTAAAAAATTACCAACATTATGAAATATTATTAAACAAACATAATTTATTTATTTTTACATGATTTTGATTGAACTATGCAGATACTTCTAAGCCAAATCAAAATATGTCTAAAAATTCCAGCCCTATTTGGCAAGGGTGGGAATTGGACTTAAAAGTGAGTTATCTCTCTTGCCTCAGGGACATGACCTTGGTCATGAAAGCAGACGTTTTAACCAGTTTTAATCAGGGTACCAACACTGAAGAGTCTATGGCAACAGAAATATCCCAAAATGTTGTGAAGTAAAAAAGAAACACATACTTTCAAAAGCTTTTTTATTTCATGTAAATGAATATATGCATTGTGGGCAGGCAACATTGGTTTCGTTGAACAGGAAAAAGTGATTGTGTGAGCATCAGCGAGTCCATCAGACAAGGTATGTTCTAACCAATGCATGTGTGGTATACAAGAAGGGATACAATGCTCATGTGAACCAATCTGATTCTCTTTATGTCAACATCTTTGATTAATTTCTGGAGAATATATTCAAGTCGGTTAGAAGCATTGTGATTCAGAACTGGCCTGTGTCACATAAACCTGCACTTTCTCAAACAGTCGGGATCATTCTCTGTAAGTCAGGTTCGGAGGGGTACCCAAGAGGGTCAGGCGTGGGCTTGTGGCGTTCTCTGTAAGTCAGGTTCGGAGGGGTACCCTAGAGGGTAAGGCGTTGGCTTGTGGCGTTAAACAACCATCCTTCCTCGAAAGTCAAAACAGGAAGAGACGACCGGAAGAGTCCCTGTAGTTGGTGAATGTGGTTGTACACGGCTTTTATCATTACCCATCCACATTGTAGCTAGGCACCAAAAATGGGTTTCAAATGTTCCACCAATGTAGGGAATCCGACCTTGGGGATGTATTAATGTAACAACTTAAGTCATTCAAAAAAATTATAAAACTAAGTTCTCATTGTTTGACTTAAGTTTTGTGATAAAACTTAAGTCTAAGTCTGTTGATAAATATGACTTAAGTTTTGTCATTTTTTCACGTAACTGTTAAGACCAACAAACCACCCACATCTTAAACATCCTATACTAACAAGAAAGTATTTCAATTCATTTTTCTCCCCCAATGTATATTTATGATCCCTAAACACACAAGAGTAACAATGGGCTGCAGGGTAGCCTAGTGATTAAAGCATTTGCTTGTCACGCCAAAGACCTGGGTGTCCCCCGCCGTGATATTGCTGGAATATTGCTAAAAGCGGTGTAAAACCATACTCCCTCACTATACAAGAGTAACAACTCACTCGCTATACAAGAGTAACAATTCCATTGTAATGCCTTTAGAATCACTCACTCTGATATATTGTATATTTCCCTACTAACATATGAGCGAGTGACTTTGGTTTCAGCAATAACCTACCAAGGGACACCAGAAATGGTATTCACATATTGCGAGTGAGTGAGTATATTTTACACTGCCTTAAGCAATAATCCAGCAATGGGGGGACACCAGAAATGGGTTGACACATTGTATCCATGTGGGGAATCGAACTCAGGTCTTCAGCCGGATGAGCAAACACTTCCTCTTGGCTGCCCCACCACCCCTCACATATGGAACACATGTAGGGAATTGAACATAAGCCTTTGATGTAGCAAGAGAACACATCAACCACTCAGCTACCATGGTCCTTCAGTGAGTGAGTGAGTGAGGTTAGTTTTACGTTGCTTTTAGCAATATTCGAGCGAACACTTTAACCACTTGGCTACCCCACCGCCCCATTTCTTCCAGGAATCAAAGTTAAACATTTAAGTCATATAACACATGTATGCAAATAGGCATGCGTTTAAAAATAACTATGACAGTTTTATTTTTTGTTGACATTTTCATTGCTACTGATGCCTTCATCCGCATTGTCATTATTATCTAAAAGAATTTTTGCTGACTGGCAGTTAATTCCATTCTGGCTAAGTATAACACAGAAGTATAGTTCAGCCAATTAGCCCTAAAATAAAATGGTTATAAAATGCACAGGAAAAATTGATACAACATAAACATAATGTTTTCAGATCTGCAGGTCGTAATGAGTATTCGAAGCCCAGATATTAACATTTAACAGGCTGCAGGAACTCTCATTCATTTCACAATAATTCTCACTTGAACTTTGAGTAACAGTGTTTCCAGTAGCAGGACCAAAATAAAGTGATACACCTGGGTCCCCCATCCACAAAGTGTACGTAACATTACAACCTGTCGTAACATCGTAGTTTATCATCGTCTTACGAATGTCATAACGATCCACAAAATGTTCGTAACATTACAACCTGTCGTAACACAGTAGTTTATCATCGTCTTACGAATGTCATAGCGATCCACAAAATGTTCGTAACATTACAACCTGTCGTAACACCGTAGTTTATCATCGTCTTACGAATGTCATAGCGATCCACAAAATGTTCGTAACATTACTACCTGTCGTAACATCGTAGTTTATCATCGTGTTATGCATGTCAAAGTGTTTGTAACATTACAACCTGTCGTAACACCTTACTTTATCATTGTGTTATGAATGCCATAGCGATCTACAAAATGTTCGTAGCATTACAACCTGTCGTAACACCGTAGTTTATCATCGTCTTATGAATGTCATAGCGATCCACAAAATGTTCGTAACATTACAACCTGTCGTAACACTGTAGTTTATCATCATTTTTCCGAATGTCATAGTGATCCACAAAGTGTTTGTAACATTACAACCTGTCGTAACACCATAGTTTATCATCGTCTTACGAAAGTCATAGCAATCCACAAAGTGTTCGTAACATTACAACCTGTCGTAACACCGTAGTTTATCATCATCTTACGAATGTCATAGCGATCCACAAAATGTTCGTAACATTACAACCTGTCGTAACTCCATAGTTTATTATAGTCTTACGAATGTCATAGCGACACGAATGTCGCTACGTCGGGTCTGTGATACCTGAGCTCACAAAGAGAACATGGCTGCAGAAAAAAAAGTCCTTTAAACATCTACCTGACAGGGCATTTAGCAATCTTTTAATACTTGTACGGAATAATGATTTTGCTTTGTTTGGTCATATTAATACCATCCTTAAAACGCAATTTTCTGTCAATACTAAAACGTTAACAGACTTTGTTTTTGCTTCGGGAGAGGGGATTTGCCCTAAATTTTGTAAAAGTATTAGGATGTTTCATATGTCCCATTGTCAACAGTATATTGTTGTAGGTTTTTGTTTGGAAAAAGGTGAGAAGTATATCAAAATTTAGGCCCAATTCTTAAGCTACCTTATACCTACTTATAAACTCAAATTGTTTGGTGCCAAGTCCTCTCAGTATGCAGCTGTTACCCTTTGCGGCTCTCTGCCTCTTGATCTAAAACTAGTACTAACTCTGCCACGCTTCAAAAACAGACTCAAAACACACCTTTTTCAACGCTGTTTTATAAATCCTTGTATTTTCCTTTACATATGAATCGTGACTCTTCAGCGCTTTGAACATTGCCCTTGTGTGGTGAAAGTCCGCGCTATACAAAATAGTCATTATTATGTTATTTATTATTATTATTATTACCTTTAAATCGAAATGATTTGTGTATCTGCATGCTTAATGTAAGTATTTCCGCACATTGCCATTTTAGTCGGGGACATGAAAAAGTCAAAATACAAATAACCCTCGCCAAATATGACAATAATTTTAGCAAATCACGTCAATGAAGAAGTAGAGATGACAGAACACTTAAATAAAATGCCAGTAATTTTGCTGGACAACTGTAAATAGAATCCTATCACAGATGATGTTTTCACAAACACTATCACTATGAATATAACACAAAAACGGTTTAACTATGTACAAATATCACTTAAAATAACAAATGAGACAACAAAATGGTTACAAAAATATTTCTGACAGACACTAGTTTCTGTGCCAGTTAATCATTAAGGAATTTAATTCATATCAACAGGTCCATGTATAAAATGTGTAAAAGAGAAAAGAATAGATCCTGCTTGTGTTCAACCAAATATCCAAAATAAAACTTGGGTAAGCTGGAATATAAATTATAACCAAAGGCTAAAATAAACTGTAATCCTTAAAAGTTATAACAGTAGTAAATGGACAATATGGACTGTTGAAATTTTGTGTAGACAAAACAATGTCATCATGACAACAGCAATGAGATGTGAAATAACATGAGTATTGCCATATGAAATAAAGTCATATCTCTTATTTGGAATAAAAGATTTTAGGAAAAAAATGTATCCATATTATGTTGAAATGGTGCAAAATTTAATTTCAAGATTAAAAATTTAGAGTAGGTTTTATGGTTTTATGCTGATTTTAGCAATATCCCAGCAATATCAGAGCATGGGACACTAGAAATGGGTTCCCACATTGTACCCATGTGAGGAATCGAATCCAGGCCATCAGCGTGAGAGGTAACACTTTCACCACTAGCCTACACCACTGCCCCTAAAAATTTGGAGTGCGGTGGGGTAGTCTAGTGGTTAAAGTGTTTGCTCATCACACCAAAGACCCTGGTTCAATTCCCCACATGAGTACAATGTGGGAAGTCAACTTCTGTGGCCCCCCGCTGTGATATTGCTGAAATATTGCTAAAAGTGGCATAAAACCATACTCACTCACTAAAAATTTAGAAATCCCAAAGGTCCACCATCTTACAAGTCCACTTTAAATCATCACAGAAAGGAAAGGAATTTTGAGAAAATGACAGAATGATTAACAGTCGATATTAACATGGACTTGAAGTATGTTCTTCACAGAGTCCTCAGCAGAAGTGATGTGTAATAGTCAGTCCCCACTTAGCCAAATCGTAAACTTGATGAATTTTTTACTGCAGACACAACTCCTGTGCCAATCTTGGAATACAGCTCAGCTTGAAGTGCCTTCTGACCGATTGTTTCATTGTCATACTTGTGGCGAACATCATCTCTCAGCTTCTGCATTGCCTCAGCAACTGCTCTTGTCTGAAAATAGGAGTTGCCATTATTTGATAAGTACGGTCGTTCAGAATAAAACTGTCATATTTTGTGTTTTTCAGATCTAACAATGATGGAGCTTCCTTTGATCATATTTTGATAACAGACAGCATGCTTCGATAATGGACATACCACATATAGACAATGCATACCACACATAGATCATGCATGCCACACATAGACCATGCATTCATCATGCATACCACACAGACCATGCATGCCACACAGATCATGCTTGCAATATAGAGATCATGCATATCACACATAGATAATGCATGCCACACAGATCATGCATAGCACACAGATCATGCATGCCACACAGATCATGCATAGCACACAGATCATGCATGCCACACAGATCATGCATGACACAGATCATGCACAGCACACAGATCATGCATGCCACACACAGATCATGCATGCCACATATAGATCATGCATGGCACACAGATCATGCATGGCACACACATATCATGCATGGCACATATAGATCATGCATACCACACATAGATCATGCATACCACACACACATATCATGCATGCCACACATAGATCATGCATGCCACACACATAGATCATGCATACCACACATACATCATGCATACCACACACACATCATGCATACCACATACAGAATACCACACTTAGATCATGCATACCACACATAGATCATGCATACCACATAAAGATCATGCATGCCACACATAGATCATGCATACCACACAGATCATGGATGCCACATATAGATGATACGTGCCACACGTGGAGATCATGCATACATTATGCATACCACACGTAGATCATGCATACTACACATAGATGATGCATACCACACATAGATCATGCATACCACATAAAGATCATGCATGCCACACATAGATCATGCATACCACACAGATCATGGATGCCACATATAGATGATACGTGCCACACACAGAGATCATGCATACATCATGCATACCTCACACAGATCATGCATACTACACATAGATCATGCATGCCACATTTAGATCATGCACACCACACAGATCATGCATATCATACAGAGATCATGCATGCAACTCATAGATCATGCATGCCACACTGAGACCATGCATACCACACATAGATCATGCATACCACACATAGACCATGCATACCACACAGATGATGCATGTCATTCAGAGATCATGCATGCCAAATATAGATCATGCATACCACTCATAGATCATGCATGCCACACTTAGATCATGCATACCACGCTTAAATCATGCATACCACTTATAGATCATGCATGCCACACACAGATCAGTCATGCCACATATAGATCATGCATACCACAGATAGATTATGTTTGCACACATAGATCATGCATGCCACACAGATCATGCATGCCACATAAAGTTTCATGCATACCACATAAAGATCATGCACGCCACATATGATCATGCATACCACACATAGATCATGCATGCCACATATAGATGATACATGCCACACATGGATCAGGCATACCACACAGATCATGTATGCCACACAGATCATGCATACCACATAAAGATTCATGCATCCGACTTAAAGCTCATGCATGCCACATATGATCATGCATACCACACATAGATCATGCATGCCACATATAGATCATGGATGCCACATATAGATGATACATGCCACACATGGATCATGCATACATCATGCATACCACACAGATCATGCATGCTACACAGACCATGCATGCCACACATAGATCATGCAAACATCATGCTTGCCCCAGATATCATGCATACCACACATAGATCATGCATACCACACATAGATCATGCATACGACAGATCATGCATACCACATATAGATCATGCATACCACACATAGATCATGCATACCACACAAATCATGCATGCCACATATAAATCATGCATACCACACAGATCATGGATGCCACACAGATCATGCATATCACACATAGATCATGCAGATCATGCATACCACGCATAGATCATGCATACCACACAGATCATGCATGCCACATATAGATCATGCATACCACACATAGATCATGCAAACACCATGCATGCCCCACATATCATGCATACCACACACCACACATGGATCATGTATGCAACATATGCACAATATATAGATCATGCATGTCACACTGATCATGTATACATGCATACCACAGATACATCATGCAAAAGAAAAGATCATGCATATCACACATTGAACATGCATACCACACATAGTTCAAGTCTGCGAGTTGCACGTGTCAAATTGAAATTTCTCTACACATACTTATTGATTACCTGGCTCTTCTACCAACAAGTGGTGCCCCCTCGTAAAAAATAACAAAAAGTGACAACAAAAATATGATCGTTTGTTAAACACCTTTATTATTCGGGTGTCCCAAATTATGAGAGAAATCATCAGAGTTGATCGGTTGATTTCATGTGATGAATGAAAACCAACTGACGGTAAGTGTTGGCAAGCTGTAGTCATAGAACCTTCTGATTGTGCTTGCTATAAGCATAATTAGCAATGGTCCAACTGTATGACAGCAACCCAAGGGCTCCAGATAATTTTTCAATATCAGGAGTACTGGAAAACCTTGAGAGTACATTTAGAGTACTGAATGGAAAATAATGGAGTATCAAGTAATCTTGTGTTTCGCTTTAGACATGAAGAACAACATTGCTACTCTTGTGTAAACAGGTCAATAGACAATAAAACAATACTTTTTTAGATATATACGTCTGTAAATGGTTCTGAGACCGTACGCCATTACTGTGGTGCGTATCATGCATATATTTAATCAGTACATACACCCTTATCTGCTGCCCTGACAGCAGCCCCTAAATAATCAAGTCAGTGCTAGACAAACCAGTGGTTGACTATATGAGCAATGATATATGGTACCAGGGTACCTTGACATACTATTATGGAGTAGTAATTTATACAAAAATTCATTATTAATTATTACCACTACAAGATATTAGGAAAATATAATTATAGAATATTAGTTTCATCATATTTAGTAATAGCCAAGAGAAAGACTGCTGTCAAAAGTAATAAAAATTCATCTCAGACACATACTGTTGAAAAAGGTATAAGTCTACGTAGTTTAAAAGATGGTTCTAGATACATCCTAGCCTAAGGTAATAAGGACTTATCTTTTAGACTTACTTTTTAGTAAGACAAAAACTATGTCTACACTGTTTCATAAATTGCCATGATTTATTTTATAAGGTAAACATGTCATCACCTATATTAGACACTTCAATTTAGGCTCATTAAGATTTAACCCACAGTAAGCATGTCTACTATACCATAATCATCCAAACGTCCAGCAAATGAGTCAACAAGATTAGAGCCAGTTGAATTAGTTATTGGTTATTATAGGGCACGTATCATCAACGATTCGTGACCTTTTTATTGTTCAATTCTAGATAAATAGTTAGGAAATCCAAATGTTTAGACTCTCCCAACACAGGTTAGCTCTGGCCCTTAGCCCAGAGGGTTGTAATGACTCTGTGGCCACCCTGTGTTATTCTGTTTTTGTTAATAAGGCCAGACCAATTTTATTTCTGATTTTACAGATTTTTGTCCTCAGAAAAGTAATATTCCTTTTAAATACCAAAAGTATTTTACTTTTCGCAATTTATGAAGT
This sequence comes from Haliotis rubra, assembly GCF_003918875.1. Taxonomy (NCBI): domain Eukaryota; kingdom Metazoa; phylum Mollusca; class Gastropoda; order Lepetellida; family Haliotidae; genus Haliotis; species Haliotis rubra. The sequence goes on along the minus strand of NW_025765299.1, from coordinate 17,346 downwards.
GTATATGGGGCAAAAAACAACGAAAAAATATTTTTTTGTAAGTTTACATTTTTGGCCCATAGAAACATTAGGATTTTAATTTTTAGCAGGAAAAATTAGTTTTGATTTTTCTAATTCTTGAAAAATATGACCGGCGGATCCGCAAAACAAGAAATAGAATTAGTGTGGCCTAAAATTGTAATTAGCTTCTTGTGACTTTGGACGGTTTATGCCCAAACTGTCGACAACAAGAAATAATCCGTCCAAATTACTTGTCGACAGTCCAGGAAAAGGGAGGTGATGTTCTACATGAGTGACTTCACTCCCAGTGTTCTCGAAATTAACAAACCAATTAAAACAGAGTCTGTTATATATAGCAGACAATATATTTATTCAGTCAATATAACAACATGCATGTATCATATGTCACACAATATAACATATTTGTATATATATTTCATAAAGCTCACACAATATATTTGTGTGTGTTTTATATAAATAAGTGATTTCTGCAGGTGTATAAGTAATAAATATATATAAGATGAGTCCAGTTATTTCTTCTTGCCAAAACTCCTTTATATGTGCACTTAAGTAATCTGAATGTTCAGCGAAGATGAAGCAACTGTGACACACGGTCTGTGTAATTCAAGTCAGTAAGTCTGTCGGCAAGAAGGTCGGCCTTCAAGGATTGAATCCTAACGTTGATGATTCGGTAGCGACGTCTACGGACGGGATCTCTCTGCTGTCCTTGGATCTGCTGAATTTTTACTTCAGTAGATGACTGTTCGTTTCGATATTCCTTCTACTCCCAATATCACAAAATAATTTGTAAGCTCTCTGTTTCTTTCCGGATGTTGTTGCATGTTAAACTCCAAAATGGTAATCCTTCCCCTCGCATAACGTAAAATAATAGTCTGTTTTTGCAACCTCAATTCTCTTGCAAATTGTTAAAAAGACATTCTCTTTAATCAACTTAATTCATTTACTCATGATACGAGCATAGCTGTAGCCGCCATAGCCACTTGCAAACCACTAAGCAAACATTCTCTTTCATTAATTAACACCGTCACGGTATGTTGACCACGCAATGTCGACACTCCGGGTTTTTTGTTTTGTCGACGGTTAGCAACATCCTATTTTTCATTTGTCGACAGATTGGGCTGACACCCTTTGGACTCTGTTCTGAGCTAATTCCCCACAATGATCAGCATGCCATTCAGAAAAGGGATTTCGTTAGGGAACCTCATTTGCAACCATAATAAAACGATCACCAAGTCAGCTAGTCGCTGCGTATAGTGCGACCACACTTAAAGACGCACCCCTCCTCTCAAAATCAAGGCTAATCTATCCACCTCGTCTATAACACGACCCTGAATGAAGCACATCGTCAGAGCATACATGCTCCCTAAATATGTAATGAAAACATGTTTGTGATATATGCCAAATTATTTCGAAGTATTTGAGACGACCCATTTCCTTCTTACTTCTGACTCCCCAGGCCAGCTGGCTGGGCAGTCGTAATCGAGGTGAGGATCATTCAAACTTTATGTGCACAAAAGTATGCACAATTAATTCACCAGCAGTGGAAGCTTACATCCAAGAATATTTCATAAAACAATATCTCATACAAAATTTTAGTTTTTACTCAACAATATCACTGGGTATCAGACCAACGCATTCATATACAGTATGTCACCTTGAAACCAGCATAAAGACCAACTCCAATCCGATATGCAAATGAGGTGTAGTCACCTCCCTCGAAATTAGGACCACAAGTCCACACAATTCTATACAGACATTTGCAAGACCTACCTGGAAGATATTTGCATCCTTCTCTTCCTGCAACATCTGGGACTTCTGGTCCTTCAGTTCAATCTCAGACCTCAGACCTTGTTCCCATTTTGCCAGCTCCTTGTGCACCCTGGCAACACGCACATCTTTCTCAACCACACGTTAGCTTTGTAACAATGAATCAAAACATTACACAGCTAAAATACATATCTTGTGAGACACTAGGGGGAGATTCTATCTATCTTAATTTGTCGGTCAAGAGAAATTAGAAACGAAACGTCACCTGACTACGGTTGAAACGGATAGTAATTGAAAGTACTCCAGTACTCATCTTCAGCTACTGGCCAGTACTTGAGTACTCGTCCTCGAGGCTGCGTCTTTGTTTCAGGTACAAATTTTAAGATAAAAATAATGATCCCATTTGACTATCCAAGTGTTGTTATGGTATGCGTACATTATATTTGAAGCTCATTGAATTAGAAATAAACAATGGGCACGTTCTTACGTAATCAACACCATTTACTATGTTGTATTCTCATACTAGTTATCAATTGCATGACCTAATGGCATGAATAAATGACACAGGTTTACATACAACTCCAAACTTTGGAGCGTGATTGCTCTGCCATGCCGAGGCTGACACAACTACACGTGGAGTGAGGGGGGGGGGGGGGTTCCTTGGATGAGTACTCGGGTAGTAATTTACTCCTCGTGTAACGCTCCTACCCGCCTCGTACTCGAATACCCATGTGACCGTTTCAGCCCTACACCTGTAACAAGTTGATTTGAAGAATTGCGTATGAATACATCCAAGCGAACATGAGTGATGGAAGAGTGAGTGAGTGATATAAGTTTCACCGTTTCTTGTAAACTTTTATATTGCTGTAACAAACTGAAACTTGTCAGCAATAATCACTTAATTGCGGTGACCATCTTTGTTTACAGCTAAGGGAGGTGAAAGAAGTCTGAAAATATTGACCAATCAGCAATTACCCCGAAACTTACCAACACGATATTGGTTGATCTTCTACCTGGGTACTGGATGATATACTGATGTACTTTAACTTGAAACCTATCTCTTCAATAACAGCACTAGCTTCTCTTTTAACACGCACACACGCAAGCAAACACACACACACACACCTAGCTTTACCTTATCAGTGTAGATTCTTTGTTAAGCCAATATAGAAGCCCTATAGAACAGAACAGACTTATATATGTTACAGGGAATGTGTGAAACCAGGGATTTCACGTAATCCCTCATTCTCTTCCCACAGAGGTTACTCCTGTCATATCTTCCTACGTAACCTCTGTTCTAATACGGCCATGTTTCCCAGTTCTCGCAAAATCAATCGACAAGATGTTTTTATTGATGTGACGCTTAACACATTTAATGGTTAGCTTGTCCGTAGTCAACGAGGGGTGCATTCGTACCAACTGGCCCCTTTCCGTAACCTTCAAGAAGACTCGTCCCCCTCTCGGTGCTTGTTATGTGCAAAAATACGACAAACCAATCAGAACGTGCGAAATGATGGCTGTGCTTTGATTAAAAATAATCCCAGCTACTAACTTATTGTTTAAAAAATCGATTATGACAATATGTGTTTGTTTAACAAATCATGAAAAATATGTATCGTCATATTGAAAGTACTAAGAACTTAGCTAACAGAATTGTGCTAAGAATTGTCTAATCTGAAGTTTTTGAAAAGAATCATGCGATTAACGGTGAGAGATTCAAATACACTGTCCAACATTTCTGACGATCTTGAGGGTTTGTTGTGGTGATCGTACGTGCGCTTCCCAGCAGTTTTAGGAAATGCAATCATAAATCGCTACGAGTTTAAAAACAATAATATTATATCTGTATGTAACAACAGTCCGTTTGATTTCATTTGAGACCGATTTTGCACAGTCACATGAAATCGACCAACTCTCGTTCAGTGTAAAGTAGTTCTGATGTTCATGCGCCAATATGAAATCCTTACAGTGGGGCACGAGTCGCTATTCGGCTTGTCCCGGAATAATACGAGTTGGTCACGAATGTATGAAATCCTTCCAGAGCGGCACGAGTCGCTATTCGGCTTGTCCCGGAATAATACGAGTTGGTCACGAATGTATGAAATCCTTCCAGTGGGGCACGAGTCGCTATTCGGCTTGTCCCGGAATAATACGAGTTGGTCACGAATTTTGAGAAAATGACAGAATGATTAACAGTCGATATTAACATGGACTTGAAGTATGTTCTTCACAGAGTCCTCAGCAGAAGTGATGTGTAATAGTCAGTCCCCACTTAGCCAAATCGTAAACTTGATGAATTTTTTACTGCAGACACAACTCCTGTGCCAATCTTGGAATACAGCTCAGCTTGAAGTGCCTTCTGACCGATTGTTTCATTGTCATACTTGTGGCGAACATCATCTCTCAGCTTCTGCATTGCCTCAGCAACTGCTCTTGTCTGAAAATAGGAGTTGCCATTATTTGATAAGTACGGTCGTTCAGAATAAAACTGTCATATTTTGTGTTTTCAGATCTAACAATGATGGAGCTTCCTTTGATCATATTTTGATAACAGACAGCATGCTTCGATAATGGACATACCACATATAGACAATGCATACCACACATAGATCATGCATGCCACACATAGACCATGCATTCATCATGCATACCACACAGACCATGCATGCCACACAGATCATGCTTGCAATATAGAGATCATGCATATCACACATAGATAATGCATGCCACACAGATCATGCATAGCACACAGATCATGCATGCCACACAGATCATGCATAACACACAGATCATGCATGCCACACAGATCATGCATGACACAGATCATGCACAGCACACAGATCATGCATGCCACACACAGATCATGCATGCCACATATAGATCATGCATGGCACACAGATCATGCATGGCACACACATATCATGCATGGCACATATAGATCATGCATACCACACATAGATCATGCATACCACACACATATCATGCATGCCACACATAGATCATGCATGCCACACATAGATCATGCATACCACACATACATCATGCATACCACACACACATCATGCATACCACATACAGAATACCACACTTAGATCATGCATACCACACATAGATCATGCATACCACATAAAGATCATGCATGCCACACATAGATCATGCATACCACACAGATCATGGATGCCACATATAGATGATACGTGCCACACGTGGAGATCATGCATACATTATGCATACCACACGTAGATCATGCATACTACACATAGATGATGCATACCACACATAGATCATGCATACCACATAAAGATCATGCATGCCACACATAGATCATGCATACCACACAGATCATGGATGCCACATATAGATGATACGTGCCACACACAGAGATCATGCATACATCATGCATACCTCACACAGATCATGCATACTACACATAGATCATGCATGCCACATTTAGATCATGCACACCACACAGATCATGCATATCATACAGAGATCATGCATGCAACTCATAGATCATGCATGCCACACTGAGACCATGCATACCACATAGATCATGCATACCACACATAGACCATGCATACCACACAGATGATGCATGTCATTCAGAGATCATGCATGCCAAATATAGATCATGCATACCACTCATAGATCATGCATGCCACACTTAGATCATGCATACCACGCTTAAATCATGCATACCACTTATAGATCATGCATGCCACACACAGATCAGTCATGCCACATATAGATCATGCATACCACAGATAGATTATGTTTGCACACATAGATCATGCATGCCACACAGATCATGCATGCCACATAAAGTTTCATGCATACCACATAAAGATCATGCACGCCACATATGATCATGCATACCACACATAGATCATGCATGCCACACATAGATCATGCATGCCACATATAGATGATACATGCCACACATGGATCAGGCATACCACACAGATCATGTATGCCACACAGATCATGCATACCACATAAAGATTCATGCATCCGACTTAAAGCTCATGCATGCCACATATGATCATGCATACCACACATAGATCATGCATGCCACATATAGATCATGGATGCCACATATAGATGATACATGCCACACATGGATCATGCATACATCATGCATACCACACAGATCATGCATGCTACACAGACCATGCATGCCACACATAGATCATGCAAACATCATGCTTGCCCCAGATATCATGCATACCACATAGATCATGCATACCACACATAGATCATGCATACGACAGATCATGCATACCACATATAGATCATGCATACCACACATAGATCATGCATACCACACAAATCATGCATGCCACATATAAATCATGCATACCACACAGATCATGGATGCCACACAGATCATGCATATCACACATAGATCATGCAGATCATGCATACCACGCATAGATCATGCATACCACACAGATCATGCATGCCACATATAGATCATGCATACCACACATAGATCATGCAAACACCATGCATGCCCCACATATCATGCATACCACACACCACACATGGATCATGTATGCAACATATGCACAATATATAGATCATGCATGTCACACTGATCATGTATACATGCATACCACAGATACATCATGCAAAAGAAAAGATCATGCATATCACACATTGAACATGCATACCACACATAGTTCAAGTCTGCGAGTTGCACGTGTCAAATTGAAATTTCTCTACACATACTTATTGATTACCTGGCTCTTCTACCAACAAGTGGTGCCCCCTCGTAAAAAATAACAAAAAGTGACAACAAAAATATGATCGTTTGTTAAACACCTTTATTATTCGGGTGTCCCAAATTATGAGAGAAATCATCAGAGTTGATCGGTTGATTTCATGTGATGAATGAAAACCAACTGACGGTAAGTGTTGGCAAGCTGTAGTCATAGAACCTTCTGATTGTGCTTGCTATAAGCATAATTAGCAATGGTCCAACTGTATGACAGCAACCCAAGGGCTCCAGATAATTTTTCAATATCAGGAGTACTGGAAAACCTTGAGAGTACATTTAGAGTACTGAATGGAAAATAATGGAGTATCAAGTAATCTTGTGTTTCGCTTTAGACATGAAGAACAACATTGCTACTCTTGTGTAAACAGGTCAATAGACAATAAAACAATACTTTTTTAGATATATACGTCTGTAAATGGTTCTGAGACCGTACGCCATTACTGTGGTGCGTATCATGCATATATTTAATCAGTACATACACCCTTATCTGCTGCCCTGACAGCAGCCCCTAAATAATCAAGTCAGTGCTAGACAAACCAGTGGTTGACTATATGAGCAATGATATATGGTACCAGGGTACCTTGACATACTATTATGGAGTAGTAATTTATACAAAAATTCATTATTAATTATTACCACTACAAGATATTAGGAAAATATAATTATAGAATATTAGTTTCATCATATTTAGTAATAGCCAAGAGAAAGACTGCTGTCAAAAGTAATAAAAATTCATCTCAGACACATACTGTTGAAAAAGGTATAAGTCTACGTAGTTTAAAAGATGGTTCTAGATACATCCTAGCCTAAGGTAATAAGGACTTATCTTTTAGACTTACTTTTTAGTAAGACAAAAACTATGTCTACACTGTTTCATAAATTGCCATGATTTATTTTATAAGGTAAACATGTCATCACCTATATTAGACACTTCAATTTAGGCTCATTAAGATTTAACCCACAGTAAGCATGTCTACTATACCATAATCATCCAAACGTCCAGCAAATGAGTCAACAAGATTAGAGCCAGTTGAATTAGTTATTGGTTATTATAGGGCACGCCCATTTCGTATCATCAACGATTCGTGACCTTTTTATTGTTCAATTCTAGATAAATAGTTAGGAAATCCAAATGTTTAGACTCTCCCAACACAGGTTAGCTCTGGCCCTTAGCCCAGAGGGTTGTAATGACTCTGTGGCCACCCTGTGTTATTCTGTTTTTGTTAATAAGGCCAGACCAATTTTATTTCTGATTTTACAGATTTTTGTCCTCAGAAAAGTAATATTCCTTTTAAATACCAAAAGTATTTTACTTTTCGCAATTTATGAAGTGTATATGGGGCAAAAAACAACGAAAAAATATTTTTTTGTAAGTTTACATTTTTGGCCCATAGAAACATTAGGATTTTAATTTTTAGCAGGGAAAATTAGTTTTGATTTTTTTTCTAATTCTTGAAAAAATATGACCGGCGGATCCGCAAAACAAGAAATAGAATTAGTGTGGCCTAAAATTGTAATTAGCTTCTTGTGACTTTGGACGGTTTATGCCCAAACTGTCGACAACAAGAAATAATCCGTCCAAATTACTTGTCGACAGTCCAGGAAAAGGGAGGTGATGTTCTACATGAGTGACTTCACTCCCAGTGTTCTCGAAATTAACAAACCAATTAAAACAGAGTCTGTTATATATAGCAGACAATATATTTATTCAGTCAATATAACAACATGCATGTATCATATGTCACACAATATAACATATTTGTATATATATTTCATAAAGCTCACACAATATGTTTGTGTGTGTTTTATATAAATAAGTGATTTCTGCAGGTGTATAAGTAATAAATATATATAAGATGAGTCCAGTTATTTCTTCTTGCCAAAACTCCTTTATATGTGCACTTAAGTAATCTGAATGTTCAGCGAAGATGAAGCAACTGTGACACACGGTCTGTGTAATTCAAGTCAGTAAGTCTGTCGGCAAGAAGGTCGGCCTTCAAGGATTGAATCCTAACGTTGATGATTCGGTAGCGACGTCTACGGACGGGATCTCTCTGCTGTCCTTGGATCTGCTGAATTTTTACTTCAGTAGATGACTGTTCGTTTCGATATTCCTTCTACTCCCAATATCACAAAATAATTTGTAAGCTCTCTGTTTCTTTCCGGATGTTGTTGCATGTTAAACTCCAAAATGGTAATCCTTCCCCTCGCATAACGTAAAATAATAGTCTGTTTTTGCAACCTCAATTCTCTTGCAAATTGTTAAAAAGACATTCTCTTTAATCAACTTAATTCATTTACTCATGATACGAGCATAGCTGTAGCCGCCATAGCCACTTGCAAACCACTAAGCAAACATTCTCTTTCATTAATTAACACCGTCACGGTATGTTGACCACGCAATGTCGACACTCCGGTTTTTTTGTTTTGTCGACGGTTAGCAACATCCTATTTTTCATTTGTCGACAGATTGGGCTGACACCCTTTGGACTCTGTTCTGAGCTAATTCCCCACAATGATCAGCATGCCATTCAGAAAGGGATTTCGTTAGGGAACCTCATTTGCAACCATAATAAAACGATCACCAAGTCAGCTAGTCGCTGCGTATAGTGCGACCACACTTAAAGACGCACCCCTCCTCTCAAAATCAAGGCTAATCTATCCACCTCGTCTATAACACGACCCTGAATGAAGCACATCGTCAGAGCATACATGCTCCCTAAATATGTAATGAAAACATGTTTGTGATATATGCCAAATTATTTCGAAGTATTTGAGACGACCCATTTCCTTTCTACTTCTGACTCCCCAGGCCAGCTGGCTGGGCAGTCGTAATCGAGGTGAGGATCATTCAAACTTTATGTGCACAAAAGTATGCACAATTAATTCACCAGCAGTGGAAGCTTACATCCAAGAATATTTCATAAAACAATATCTCATACAAAATTTTAGTTTTTACTCAACAATATCACTGGGTATCAGACCAACGCATTCATATACAGTATGTCACCTTGAAACCAGCATAAAGACCAACTCCAATCCGATATGCAAATGAGGTGTAGTCACCTCCTCGAAATTAGGACCACAAGTCCACACAATTCTATACAGACATTTGCAAGACCTACCTGGAAGATATTTGCATCCTTCTCTTCCTGCAACATCTGGGACTTCTGGTCCTTCAGTTCAATCTCAGACCTCAGACCTTGTTCCCATTTTGCCAGCTCCTTGTGCACCCTGGCAACACGCACATCTTTCTCAACCACACGTTAGCTTTGTAACAATGAATCAAAACATTACACAGCTAAAATACATATCTTGTGAGACACTAGGGGGAGATTCTATCTATCTTAATTTGTCGTTCAAGAGAAATTAGAAACGAAACGTCACCTGACTACGGTTGAAACGGATAGTAATTGAAAGTACTCCAGTACTCATCTTCAGCTACTGGCCAGTACTTGAGTACTCGTCCTCGAGGCTGCGTCTTTGTTTCAGGTACAAATTTTAAGATAAAAAATAATGATCCCATTTGACTATCCAAGTGTTGTTATGGTATGCGTACATTATATTTGAAGCTCATTGAATTAGAAATAAACAATGGGCACGTTCTTACGTAATCAACACCATTTACTATGTTGTATTCTCATACTAGTTATCAATTGCATGACCTAATGGCATGAATAAATGACACAGGTTTACATACAACTCCAAACTTTGGAGCGTGATTGCTCTGCCATGCCGAGGCTGACACAACTACACGTGGAGTGAGGGGGTCCTTGGATGAGTACTCGGGTAGTAATTTACTCCTCGTGTAACGCTCCTACCCGCCTCGTACTCGAATACCCATGTGACCGTTTCAGCCCTACACCTGTAACAAGTTGATTTGAAGAATTGCGTATGAATACATCCAAGCGAACATGAGTGATGGAAGAGTGAGTGAGTGATATAAGTTTCACCGTTTCTTGTAAACTTTTATATTGCTGTAACAAACTGAAACTTGTCAGCAATAATCACTTAATTGCGGTGACCATCTTTGTTTACAGCTAAGGGAGGTGAAAGAAGTCTGAAAATATTGACCAATCAGCAATTACCCCGAAACTTACCAACACGATATTGGTTGATCTTCTACCTGGGTACTGGATGATATACTGATGTACTTTAACTTGAAACCTATCTCTTCAATAACAGCACTAGCTTCTCTTTTAACACGCACACACGCAAGCAAACACACACACACACCTAGCTTTACCTTATCAGTGTAGATTCTTTGTTAAGCCAATATAGAAGCCCTATAGAACAGAACAGACTTATATATGTTACAGGGAATGTGTGAAACCAGGGATTTCACGTAATCCCTCATTCTCTTCCCACAGAGGTTACTCCTGTCATATCTTCCTACGTAACCTCTGTTCTAATACGGCCATGTTTCCCAGTTCTCGCAAAATCAATCGACAAGATGTTTTTATTGATGTGACGCTTAACACATTTAATGGTTAGCTTGTCCGTAGTCAACGAGGGGTGCATTCGTACCAACTGGCCCCTTTCCGTAACCTTCAAGAAGACTCGTCCCCCTCTCGATGCTTGTTATGTGCGAAAATACGACAAACCAATCAGAACGTGCGAAATGATGGCTGTGCTTTGATTAAAAATAATCCCAGCTACTAACTTATTGTTTAAAAAATCGATTATGACAATATGTGTTTGTTTAACAAATCATGAAAAATATGTATCGTCATATTGAAAGTACTAAGAACTTAGCTAACAGAATTGTGCTAAGAATTGTCTAATCTGAAGTTTTGAAAAGAATCATGCGATTAACGGTGAGATTCAAATACACTGTCCAACATTTCTGACGATCTTGAGGGTTTGTTGTGGTGATCGTACGTGCGCTTCCCAGCAGTTTTAGGAAATGCAATCATAAATCGCTACGAGTTTAAAAACAATAATATTATATCTGTATGTAACAACAGTCCGTTTGATTTCATTTGAGACCGATTTTGCACAGTCACATGAAATCGACCAACTCTCGTTCAGTGTAAAGTAGTTCTGATGTTCATGCGCCAATATGAAATCCTTACAGTGGGGCACGAGTCGCTATTCGGCTTGTCCCGGAATAATACGAGTTGGTCACGAATGTATGAAATCCTTCCAGAGCGGCACGAGTCGCTATTCGGCTTGTCCCGGAATAATACGAGTTGGTCACGAATGTATGAAATCCTTCCAGTGGGGCACGAGTCGCTATTCGGCTTGTCCCGGAATAATACGAGTTGGTCACGAATGTATGAAATCCTTCCAGAGCGGCACGAGTCGCTATTCGGCTTGTCCCGGATGAGTTGGTCACGAATGTATGAAATCCTTCCAGAGCGGCACGAATCGCTATTCGGCTTGTCCCGGAATAACATGAGTTGGTCACGAATGCGAGGGGCGACGAGAATTCGTAACTACTCGCCTCTTTCCGTGACCTACAAGAAGACTCGTGGTGAAGAGAGGCCATTGATCCGCCGTTACCATTCGTAACTACTCGTGTCATTCCGGCAAGCCGGATGGCGTAGCATTCGTCACCACTCGCCTCTTTCCGTAACCTCCAAGAAGACTCGTCCCACACTCGATGCTTGCTTGTTATGTGCGAAAATACGACAAACCAATCAGAACGCGCGTAAATGACTGTGGTGTTTGGTAAAAATAATCCCGAGCACTTCAATCGTTTATGGCATTATGTCATTGTTTAAAAAATCTTGAAAAATATATATTGTCATATTGAAAGTACAAAGAAAATAGCTAACATTTAGCTATTGTGAAGTTTTTGATAAGAATCATGCGATTGACTGTGAGAGATTCACATACACGCACGTGCGTTTGTTGACATAACGGCTCTCATGGGTCCAACTGAGTGTATTTCTGACGATCTTGCGGGCTTGCTATGGAGATTGTACGTGCGCTTTCAACAAGTTTAGGAAATGTAATTATAAATCGCTACGAGTTTCAAAACAATAATATTCGACACATATCTGCATGTAAATAATCAACTTTAATCTTTATCATTGGGCATATATTTAACATCTCTGGGAATATTTTAGTCTGACATTTTTGGTCTTTCATATATTTTCAGAGAATTCATTTTAAAATTCCACTTGGGGTAAGACAGCAAGGTTACACGAATGTTCAGTTTGAGAAATATTTTAAAGTCATTTTTGAGTTTCTGCTTTGGGATTTAATGTAGCTTTTATAAATTTTATTTACATGTTTAATAAAACAAATCCCATTTGTGATTATCAGACCCTATTTAGAAATATAATTGGAAATATAAGGTGAACATCTGGTAATAATTACGTCAGAATAAGTCTCTAACAAATAAGTTTTTCTCCTTGTTTTATTTGTATCAAAAAGGTTAAATTCTTTAAAAACATAAACAGCAATACAATGTATGATTACTTCGGTGATATTAAGTACCATTGGAATCAAACAAGAATAGAGTTATCGTTCCTGTTTAAAGTAGTTCTGATGTTCATGCGCCAATATGAAATCTTTCTAGAGGGGCACGAGTCGCTATTCGGCTTGTCCCGGAATAACACGAGTTGAACACGAATGATGGCGTAGGTCACGGAAAGAGGCGAGTAGTTACGAATGCCGCCGTTACATGACTGGGCTCTGTCTAGACGAAACGTTTGCGCATCGTGCTGGGGAAGAGGTTCTAGTTTTCCCGAAGCATACGGAAATGACCAAGGCTTTGCGAATGATCACTTCTGAAACAACATTACTGATTGCACAACTAAATCTGATTGCAGCAAATCACGAATCCAGAACACTCGCACCATGAAAGGGTCGTATCAGAACAGAGGTTACACTTGTCAACAAACCCTTAGGAAGGTTACGTAGGAGTAACCTCTGTGGGAAGAGAATGATAGAGACGGGGACGAGTTTTTCTTGGAGGTTACGGAAAGGGATGTGTGACGAATGAGATAGAGCCACCTATTTTGAGAAATTCTTACTCGATCGATTTTGGTTGGTTTATTGTTTAACGCCGCACTCGGCAATATTCCAGATATGGCGGCGGTCTGTAAATAGTCGGGTCTGGACCAGACAATCCAGTGATCAGCATCATAAGCATCGATCTATACAATTGGGATATGTCACAAGAGGGCATTATTTAAATAACACGAAGATAAGCTGCCATATCTGGGCTGATCAATAGCTGAATATTTGTCAAATGTATGAAGCCTTACATTATACTGTACAGCAAACACATTTTCTTGAGTTGAAACAGCTTAAAATTGGTCTATTCCCTCAGGGAGACTCTATGTAGAGTATCCTTGATTCCTTGTAAAGTATTACAAGCCCATTTTGAGAAATGCGGTTATTTCGTGATGGCTGCTATCGCTGCATTGTAGCATATCAAGAGATACAGAACATAATCTTGAGTAACAGAATGCATAAGACTCTTGAAGTATTAGATAACATTGAATCACGAGGCAAGACATGAGGCCATTATCAGATATGCTTTTTAACGAATCAAAATGATGCATTGGAACATGTGATCAAGTTCAGGTCAATGTTCAATGTATCGAACCATTTAAACGAATGATACCATTAACACGGGTAGAGTGGTGCGGGCTTGCCAATGGACCTAGGCGTATCGCCGTCACACTGTTTCCCACTGTGAGACACGCCTACCCTTTCTTGTGTTGACGTTGCATTAAGAGGTGGACTTCTGGTAAAGTGTGCAGTGTGTATAGAACCTGGTGTTGCGTGGACACTTAGAGACCCCCGACGGACCAGGCGAGTCCGGGCTTACACCCCTCATGACGAACAGAGAACGGCAATACGACAGGTACTCTGACGCCCGAATCACGGTATGAGCTCCGCCCGTTACCCCCGCTTCAAATGTATTTTATTCATTAGGATTATTTAGAGGGTTTTGGGTTAGGTTTAGGGGTTAGGCTTAACGTTAGGCTTTTTTATCCAAAAACGGGCGGAAGTCTTTCCCGTATCACTACTGGTGACCCACTTTTACCAAATGGCGTTCACCGACAACTGGGACTTTGATGCAGGAGATAGTATGTACAAATAGATATATGTGGTCAGAAATGTGTATGTTGTTTTCTAGTTTTTCTTTTTCTTTGTAACCTTGAGGAGCGGTCAGATATTCCAATAAATACAGTTTTAACTGATGTATTTTGCGTCGGTCATGGCGTCACATAGCACGAAAACTTTGCTAATTTCTGTTGTATTTACCAAATCAATGCAATTCCTCTATATTTTAATTCCCGTATTCTTGCTTCAATTCTGTTCCCATGCATGCCCCCAACATATTCAACGAATGCATTTCAAAATACGACAATGCTGCAGTGTAAGATCTGAAGTTAGATTTGTTACATATTAAACAAGTACAGTTTTCCGAGTACAGCGTTCGTTTTCACACCTTATCCTTTTTGCTTGATTTTAGGTAGGCGCTTTATATTGATAACAAAGACGTCTATTGTTTTCGTAATCCTTTATTACGTATATATGGCCACGAGGCCAACAGTACAACATGTGTGGTAGAGACATGCATACACGCCACACTGAGAATGTAGATCTTGTTACAATTGATACAATTATGTGTTCACAGATTTTGTTTCGATCGAAGTACAAACACTTGTTAAGAAAGATCCAAAGTCTTAATAGACTATTCGGTTACAGGCCGGGGAGCCACATTTCAGAAACAGATAGCCAAAATTGATGTGGCTCTCCCGGCAATAGTTATGGTTTGCGTGAACATGGAATCTGGCTGTCCCGGCTATGCTGTGAAAGCATGTTTAATGTTTCAAACAGGTTACCGTATTTAACAAAACAAGACATGTTTCCTCATAATTTTATTCAGATCACAACAGGATTTGTTACTTTACTTAGCACAATATGATATACTAATAGGTATATAACATATAACAATAATATCACACAACTGAACGTGTACATCTTATATTCCTTAAATTAGATACCTGTCTAGATAAATGCGGCCTTCCGGGCAATAGTCATTTTTGAAATGTGGCTTTCCCGGCCTGACACACAGGGTCGCCTGCCACCGAACATTACAATGTTTGAAGCCAATTTCTTGTGTCCTTTGCTGCGATATGAAAATGAGACTCAACATATAGATTCTAGTTTCTTTATTTACAATAATGAAATGTTCGCGATCTTATTCTCACTAGCCTCCTTTATTAGTACCAGGACATTAAACTGAACAAGGAAACTGAGCAGCCATATTGCAAAACCCTGTTGTAGTCATAACAAGCACTTTGTTTTAAATGAAATAATATTTGAATGTTTATGTAGTTGGCAAAAGTACTTGTTCTGTGTTTGTTTTTAATATCTAAACTAACATATATTTTGATCATGATAATTGACCTTAATTGTTTTACTATGTCCATGCCATGTTTGTCTCTGTAACAGGTATCTCTTCCAGAAACGTTTGACAAAGATGAACATTGGCACACAGGGTTTTATGCATAAAACCCAACAAAACTGGTACCAAGGTTTATAATGTCACTGACGGGGTCTTAGCACTATGTATTTTCTACAGAGCTAAGACCTTTCAGTGAAAATATATACCCTGATGACAGTGTTTTGCGTTTCAAGCCCCAGTTGCAGGGCATTGGCAAAGTATGTTTCACATATCACAAATGGGACTCTTTGAGAACCGCCATGAACAAATCGTGACAATCCCACAAGACAATGAAGTTGAACCCTTACCTGAATGCTAATAACTATAAGAATCGAAGATTCAAGGGAATCACAAGTGAATTTAACAATGACACCCATTCCATAATACTACCATTAATAATGTTTCGATCTTTTAAAATCAACAAACTAAATACAATTATTTTTAAAAATAGTTTGTTTGTACAATTTATTTCTTTTGTAGAAACCTTTGGCTAATTGGTATATTTCTGAGCGTCTGTAGCTGAACATACTGAACTTCACCTGAATCATAGACACGAGGGGCGGTGAGGTAGCCTAGTGCAAGCGTTCGCTCGTCACGCCGAAGACTCGGGTTCGATTCCCCACATTGGTACAATGTGAAGCCCATTTCTGGTGTCTCCCGCCGTGATATTGCTGGAGTATTGCTAAAGGCGGCGTAAAACTAAACTCACTCACTCATACACAAGATACAATAACTTTGGTCTGTTTCAGCAGTCGGTATTCTTCGTCTGAGTGTTCGAAACAAAAATAAAGTCATTCAGCATGTTAAAAAGGTCACTAATTCAGTTGCTTTCACATATTTATGAGCAAGTCCAATGAGTAGATTGAAGAAAACTCATCGACGAATTATTATGATGTTTTGCTTATTTTTTAGGACATTATTTTGCTTCCATGGTACGGTAATATTAAAATGGCACTTGAAATATTTTCAAGGTGCCCTCGCGGCATGACTAATATATCAATAATCACTTTAATTCATTTTAATGGAAACTGCGATTATTTTTAACAAAATCAAATGTTTGAAAACAGGTTTTGTACCCCCAACAATTTATCTATTGCCCTCTCAATATGGCAGTTTAACATTGATGGGCGTGGCCATTTTTTGAACGCCAGTGCGCGTAACAGGAAATCCTGTTTTAGATGATAACATAGTTGTGGAACACATGCTTCATTTGGGGTTACACTTTCTCTGTAAAGTACAGGTTCTAGTACGAGATTCAGAACCCACACCCTTAGGAAAACTAACACTTTAAGAAAACATGGTCTTTGGATATGTGGACATGATCTAGATAGTTATTAATTTTACTCCAGTGTCATTCAAT